>NC_050588.1:9080000-9275000 GCF_013368585.1 Megalops cyprinoides | reverse complement strand
TGGTCAAGGTGTGTACCCAATGACCTTAGCTGTCAGCATTCTACCTGCCCATGACTGTGGTCAAGGTGTGTACCCAATGACCTTAGCTGTCAGCATTCTACCTGCCCATGACTGTGGTCAAGGTGTGTACCCAATGACCTTAGCTGTCAGCATTCTACCTGCCCATGACTGTGGTCAAGGTGTGCCCTCCACAGAGACATTACCTGTCTGGTGAGGCTGCCCCCGAGGTTCATGGTGCCAGAGCCAGTCTTGGTCGTCTGCAGCCACAGCATCACAGTAGAGGTCAGCTTGTAGTGGGCAGTACGGCCGCTCGACTTCTCCTGTGGGTAAGCGTGCGTGAGTGAGAGAGAGGGATGAAGAGAGACACAAAGACAGGGAGACGCTGCCACTGTCAGTAATGATGTGAGAGAGTAAGCAGTCCAGAAATCTGCCCTCCTCCTCACCTGCACCTCCACCACGTGGATGGAGTCCCAGCATCCTTTGATCTTCTTGGAACCGTCTCCGGCCTTCTTGATGAGGATGACGCCCGCGAAGCCATGGTCAAGGTCCCACAGGTACACCGATGACACACCCCCCTCAAAGTACCTAGCAGGAGGTGGGGCGAGGGGGGGTGAACCAGTTAAAATCTAGCACACAGATCTCCACTGTCATTAATACTGGCACATTTACATGTGCTGCCCCAGCTCCTGAGCCTCTGACCTGTCTACATATGCCTGTCCTCACAACCCCACAACCCCCACTGTGAGTTTTCTTAGCCAGTATTTGACAAGCAAAACGAGTAGTCTCACACTCTAAAACACACAAGAAGTATATGATTATACTTTTACAGCACCTTCATAAAGTAACTTTATTGTAAACTATATATATGTACAACTATACTTACACTTTCACAGAGTATCTATGCATGTATATAACGCAAGCTACTTGACTGTACTGTACATTTGAAATGTATGTGTCCTGACAGTCACTTTAGAGTATGATGTAATGACTTTGTAAATAAGAGTTACCCTGACACTGTTCAGTTATGTACCCAGCCCAAAGGGGTGTACAGCATGGAAATCTCCCACAAGAATGAGAACAATGTCTCTCTTTGAAATGTATGATAACATTAAAACATAGACATGTTCCCTGATTGGTTGGGGTGTATTCGCATTTCCATTGGCTGTCTCTCATTTCCAAAGGAGTCACGGGACATGAGGATTTGGTGAGGCTGTGGGCAGCCTTCAGTGCAGTTGTCCCCCATATTCACCGCAAATTGCATAAACCTGTGACATCCCTGCTAATTAGCTTTAAAACGACACCAAAACCACATATAATCCTTGACCACTTACATCCATTCATCCTCGGAAAGTGTTCAAAATAAAGAGTGAGGTCATACTGTGACTAATTTTATGGGGAATGACCTGAGTGCTAATCAGTTAGTTATGCTGATGCGCTCAAGTCTCTGCACTGACACCATGCAAGCTAAAGGGGGTGTAGGAACAAGGCTCTGTTCCGGCTATGGCAGGGAGGGCAACTGTATTGTGTTTGTTCCAAGGGTATCGACTGATCTGCACCCATGTGGTCTTAACCACGTGGTATGGCATTCCAAAGTGGATGGCAGAAAGCCATAAAAATCGATGGTGGCCTAAGACATTTTAAAATGTTTAACACTTACTTCACTCTTTCAAATGAGGTAAAACACCAACAAGGAACTTAATACTGATGAATAACAGAACTAAATGTATTTGTACGCTCATCTGTGTTGGTGCACTCACAAGCTTTTGTGCTGGTAAACTTACAGGTCTCTGCTGATATGCTCACATGTCTCTATGCTAGCGTTATCACAGTGCTGGTAAGCTCACAGGTCTTTATGCCAGTGTACTCACAGATCTCTGTACTGGTCGAAGGCGTTATTGGCCTCCACCTCCAGTTTGCGCAGACGGGCCGATGGCATGGCACCATCATCAATGGGGGGCTCATATTTATTGCTCCAGGGGGATCTGCGGGAGGGGATGGCAAAACAGGAGAAAGGAGAAAGAAGAAGAACGAGGGTCAGTATGTCATCTGCCTCCAATATATGAGGAGAATTACTAACCTTTGCACTTCTAACTCTAAACCTGTGCTATAGAAGAAGTGTGAGAAAAGAGTGAAGGAGAGATGTGAAAGAGAAGACAGACGAAGTTGCAGTTCTCGCAGTGACCTGTAGGAGTCCCCATCCCGGTTGTAGTCGCAGAGCAGGTAGTCCTTGCCCACCACCTTGTCACGGGCGATCTTCAGGGGCTGGTCCACGGAGGACAGCAGATCCTCGCACAGACTGGGCACCTGGGAAAACGACGAACAGAGAGGAGGTCAAAGGTCACTCAGGTCCGTTCACTCAAAAATTATGAGTGGTTAACCGCAATCACCGCTCTAAGACTGATCTTAAGCTTTCTAGAGAGGGTCAATAGGTATTTGAAAATGAGCAAAGGTGTTCATCTGGGCATACCAACCACACACACGTGAACACACGCACGCACGCGCACACACACACACACACACACACGCGAACACACGCGCGCGCACACACACACACACACACACACACACACACACACACACACACTGCTGTTTTTCTGCAGAGGGAAAGAGCAGAGGGAGGGAGGGCTCCACCAACATTTTGTTGTTGGTGCAAGTCTGAACAGCCAGAGGGAGAGAGGATCAGGGGAAAAAGGCAGGTGCATTCCAGGGCGAGGGGGAAAAATGCACAGGAACAGAGGCCATTTCTTCCATGCTCTCTCTCTCCTTCTCCCTGTCCCTCTCTCCCTCTCCCTCTCTCTCTTTCTCCCTCTCCCTCTCCCTCTCTCTCTCTACCCCTGCCTCAACAATTTGTCTCTCTTTGTCTGGACGCAACAGGGCGTCACAAACCCTCTTTTAACACTCCTGACCCCAAACGCACTGGAAACGAGAAGGGAGGACAACAGGGGGGGGGGGGGGGGGGGCGAAAATGCAAAATGAATGTCAAAACTGGAAGGGACGGTATCTAAAGCCAACACAGGGAAAGTTAAGAAAGCTTCACCATTCTGCTCTGGTAACTCAAAACTACCTAAAAAGTCATAAAGTGGATTCATTCAAATGTCACCAAATCACTATGTATGTTTATTGTTATATAGGAAGGAGGAAGGAAAAAGTGGTTGGAGAGAGGGGAACGAGGGAGAGGGAAAGGGAGAGCGAATCTGAGAGGCTTTCAGAGGGAGATACAGCCTCTGGGACAAAGAGCTACAAATTGCCTCTCACAGACAGACACAGAATCCTCCCTCCCGCCCCTTTCCCCCCCAAACACGGACAGACGGACACAATGGGCATCTTGTTCCCCTGTCACCATGGAAACATTCCTCCACACCTGACAACCACCTTGTTTCAGACAAAGACAGCGGGGGGAGGGGGAAGGAGAGGGGTGGGGGGGCGGAGAGGGAGAGGCGAGATCCGGATGGCACGGTCCCTGGTTCGGAAGGGAGGAAGTGGCGGACGGGACGGGACGGTGTGAGAGGGGAGCTGAGCGCTCCCGCGGTGTTGTGGTGTCCAGAGGGGGCGGCAGTGTGACTGACAGCTATGATAATGACCGCTAACAACCACACACACACAGATGGAGATCTGAGAGCGGGTGGGTGTGGGAAAGAGGAGGGGGGGGGGGGGGGGGAGGGGGGCTAAGTGGAAAAGGAAGCGAGGGACAGGGAGGAAAGCGGAGCAAAGCAGAAACATGACACCCACACCAGAGTAAAGAGGGATACAGAGCAGAAAGTGCTAAAGGGGGGGGGGGGCATATCTACACTGGTAACTATGGAAATGTGTGCTTTTAATTTGTCACATCTTCACGGAGCAGCACATTGGTTCAGGAGCCGAAACCGCTTATGCTGTACTCTCAGGCCCTCAAGAGGAAGAGCCAGAGAAAAAGAATCTCCAGGAGAACTGCACAGAGGCCGCGGTTCACCTGCCTGAGGTCGCTCAGCTGAGGACATCTGTCAGTACCGTGCTGCTGATACTGACAGCGATCGTTCATTTACCAGGTCAATGAGGTCGCTGAGGTTCTTTTCAATCTGCTGGGGGGGCAGGCGCCTCATCAAGTCCAGGGCACAGTCCAACTGCTGGTCGTTCTGAAAAACACAGAGTGTGAGGTGTAGCGTGCAACCAAAACACACACACATACACACACTAGAAACATGCATGCATGACGCAACACACCAAGTCCTTCTGTTCTCAACTGCCACAAACTCTCTTCTGAGTTACAGAATGCAAATGCATACTCGGATGAAGTGCCACTCCATAAAAATGAGACGCTGCTGATGATTAACGCACAGGATCCAGCCAGCACACACACAAATGAAGACTGAAATGCATGGTATTCCAGAATCATGCTAACATTTAGGCATAATGCTGACAGTCCTTAAACACAGTATTTCTACCAGGCCCAGCCTAACTGTTGGTCATAGCGTTCAGAAACTAATACACTGTATCCACAGTAAAACACAAGTTTAAAAGTTGTCAGTACTCCAAACAGCTCTTCAGAACAATCAGCACTTAACCCAAAAAACTGGGTGCAGATGTGTTAGTAGTTTGTTTACTCACACACACACAACCACTGGTGCATTATCATTACAAATATGACACTTGTTGATATCACTTACATAAACAGAACAATGACAATGGGACAGCAGGCAGTTCACCAAACAAGAGGACCACACAATCGCATCTTTTACATAACAACAGCGAAACAGCGAAACAGCGAACCAGCGAGACACAAGTATTGCCATTATTTTTTTTTTCCCTGAATGAGGAGCATTGAGGCTGAGACTCACTTGGTCCCGGACACTGCCAGGCCAGTGTTTACTCCCGGCCCATTCCCTTGTATTTACCCAGAATCAACTGTGCTCTCGGTGCGAGCTCATTACGTCCAGCTGACACCTGCTGTCCCAGACACTGTTTACGCGCGCCCCTCTCCTGGGGTAAACACAGGGCTGCACGGAGGTAACTGCGGTAGGTGTGTGTGTGTGTGGGGGGGGGGCAGGGGCGGCCCACTGACAGGACGAGGTGAGGGAAGGGAGTACGGAGCACTGAGACAAAACATCTGTTCCCCCCCCATCAGGAATCCGTGGGTCGGGTTTTAACGTTCGAGGGGTCGACACCCACGTTCAGGCTAAATGCCTTTTCTTTTTTTGCATCATCCTGTGTTTTGGATTCCTCGGGGTACGTTTGTCTTGGTGTTTTTCCAAAAGGAATAAATCTGGCCAAAAGCTGACAAATATGAGGAAGCCCACATGATGGAAACAACCAAAAGCTCCCCATATCTATTAAACACATATGGTAAAGTCAGTATATTAGAAATGAGATGAGGTACTGCAATAATTTCTAGCCAATACATAACATACATTACAAGAGGTATTTGGCAGCTCTCTGCAACTGTTCATGCATGCATGCGTGTGTGTGTGTGTGTTGTTTGCTTCTGTTCAGGACCAGGGCAATTCACGAGGACTAAGTTAGTATCTCCAGCACTTATGACTGTGTTCTAACGAGACAACAACCAATCAGACAATGAGCAAAGCAACCAATCAGCCATAGTTAGCCAGGTCTGTTTAGGTCTGACAGAGAGGTTACAGTATGTCAGTCAACCAGCGTCTTGTTCCGGGCGTATGCATCAGAGCCGCTCATTAAAAGTCACACGGCAATTACTGCTGCTGAAGCAGCCTTTGGCCCGTCAGTCTATCTGCCAACGACCAACACCTCGGAACACTAACACATTCACTGAGGTCAGGACGCTCTATAGCAAAAGCCAGCGGCTTTCAGACATGGTTAACAAGTCTCACGACTACGACACCGCTGGTGTCAACAACAGCAAAGGGGACACCGCGAACAGCTTCATCAGAGAGGCAAGAGTTGGACACGTTGCATATGGGTGGGAATGAGTGGAGGGGGTGGTTTTAGCGACACCAGGCCGGCAGTCCGGCGCTAGTACTATTTTAACCCCGGGGCGTGTGAAGGAGGAGGAGGGGGCAGTCTGCAAGCCTTCAAAACACCAAAACTCGCAGCCAGTAATTCTGAACATCCTGCAACTTCTCTGGTGCAATTAGCGAGCGTGCTAGGCACTCGAAAAATGTGTTTTGGTGCCAGCTAATCAATGACTACCTTAGCACTTTATTAGCTAGATGTCGTTGTTGTAAGTTAACTCCGGCACGCTGAGAATTGCTAGCTAGCTACGTAGAGTAGCTACTTCCTATAAAGGGCACTAGCTAGGTAGCTAATATCCTCTCTCAGCACCCCCCTCTCCTAAAACTACCACCCCGTCCAGTGCTGCACCTCTGCACGGCCTTACCATATCTGCGGCTCTCGGTGTCGGTCTCAGAGGAGAAATATGCTTTGGCGGATTTCTTTACACTTTCGCTCGCCTGTTTTGCGCGTGTTCTTTTTCTTGTTATTATTTCAATTCCTTCCGAGTTGCTGCTGTTTCTCTTCGCCTCTCTCTCGGAACCCAGCCCTGTCAGCGAAATCACTTCCTCAACCGGGGGAACGGCGGGCAGGCGGAGGGGGGGCTTAGAGTGTGCAAACAGTGCATGCATATCCGGGTCACCCCACTCCTTCTCCCCCGCAGCCAATCAGAGCGAAGTAACTAAGGCATGGCCAAGTATGGACAGAGAGGAGGAGTGGTGAAGAGAGTGATACAGGAGACGACAGGGGGAAGATGGTGAGACTTTTGGTGGGTGTGTCAATTAACATACGACAGGAGGGAGAGAGAGAGCGAGAGCCAGGGAATTCCTGAAGTTGCTGTGAATTCTCCCACTCCAGTGGCTTTTGCTGAGGGCCTTGGTCGTGCCTACTTCTGCACATATAGGAAGTGGTTTATAGGCACGCTTGGGCTGTTTTGTCTGGTCTGCCAATATAATGCGTCCAAGAATAAATTAGTGTGCCCACGTTTGCTTGGGTGGACTCGCATGACTGGATTCCCAGCACATTTGAGTTTAAAAAAATGAGTCCTCATTAAGAGTTGTTCATTGCAAGCTCTTTGTGAATAAATTTACCCTGATGTGTGCGGTGTGTGAGTTTGAGTCTGAAGCAATCACAGTAGTGGTTTAAGATATAGTCTCTATAATGTAGATCAAATCTCAGGAGGGATGGTGCTATTTAAATGCATTGAAGTGCAAATCCAGCTTCTGTCCTGTATGAACGTACAGCTTTGTACGTTTTTTGTTGGATAAATACATAATAAATGGGAACAAGACCATAGGTAAAGCAAAGTAAAAATAATATTTTTAATACACATAAGTGAACGTCTATTTCTATATTTTGATTAATTAAAATTGACCAGGGCACATTTATGTATGTAAGTGTAGGTGTATTGTACAGTGACAGGACCACTCCTGGAAGGTAAGAACTCTGAAGCATTTAGAGTGACCTGGCGTCTTGAATACGAGCTCCTTTGCCCTGGCATCTAAATCTTGACTGCAATTAAACCCTTAAGAGCTTAAAGAAAATGAAAACTGACAGACCCTGTAGTCCCAGGCAAGTGAAGCTGCCCATCTGTGGCAGAACATATACAAATGTGTGCTGAGTGCATTTGAGAGCGTCATTGAAGCGTCAAGGAGGTAGAACCTGGGGCCTGAAATAGCCCTCCCCAGTAAGGCAGTCCAAGGGGGCCATCAGGAAGTATGCACAGAGGGCAGGGGACATCACAGTCCCACTGTAAGTGACAGATCTGCACTCCTTCACATTCTGTGAATGTGGCTGGCCAAGTGTTTAAGTGATGAAAACAGTAGTGAAGGTATACTCAACACCCCCTTCAATATTCAGTTTCTCTCTCACACACACACATGCGGGTGACATCCACATTTACTCCAGATGATTTATTATTGGTTTTAGTTTTGCAGATAATTTACTATCACTGTCCAAAGATATGTAAGTGTTTAGACATGGGGTGTTGTGATTTGTCCTTTGGCTGTTCCAACTGGCATTTAATTGGTTAAAATAGAGTACATTGGAGGTAGTTCATGGAGTGGATATGGAGCAGGTTGCATAGGTAGGATCTGAGTATCCTTATTCATGCATGCATTTGTTTGTTTAAAAAATGGAAAGGTTCTGTAATGTGTTGCTTCAGTAACTGCATAGTTACGTAGAACACATGATTGCATAAGAGGATTTTTGTATTCATTCATTGTGCATTAAAGTGGGGATATAAATATGCCAGCATATTTCAATGGTGAGCAGAATCATCCAAAAGATCTAAAAAAGCAACTTTTTATGACTATTACTGTTTTCTTGGTGAAATTGACACAAGAGGGATTTGAGCAACATCTGGCAACTCTTTTCAGGCTCTCAACATGTGCGCTCCGTTCTTCACCCATTAAATACATGGAACTCGCGCAACATGTTTTTGTGTTTGCATCATATGCCTGCTTTTCTTTAGATACACTGTAACGTTTTTTTTTTTCTGCTGTCTTGTTCTTGCAGTCTCATATTCAATGGTAGACCCATGCTACAGGCCACATGTCTGCCAGACCCAATTTAAATGTAATTAAATAACCCAAATTAATGTCTGCTCTCGTTCTCTTTTTCCTCACACGTGTCCTCGGTTCACAAAGGCCTCTCCAGCTGCATGCAAACAGGCAGAGCGCCTCATCTTTTTGCATTAACTGTTCTGATCACACGATGATTAATCATTTCATTTCTTAAAATCTCTTCATTCTACATTCTAAATCTGGCAAGGCCAAGTTTCAGTTTCTGGAATACATATATTTTCTCTTTAGTGATAGTTTTCAATTGAACAGCATTTGTGGGGTATTATTTTGCAACTTGGTTGAGGAAGTCTGTTTATGACATATCAATATGCACAATAGTATAAAAATTAAATCCAATTATTTTGAGTGACTTTATTATTGAAACAGGATATCACATACCAACATATGAAGAATTGCATTAGCACCTTTGATGCCATCATGAGCATAAAGACCACAATGTCCTCAAACAAGGGCTAAGCCATAGATTTTTTTGGTCGCTATATATCACCAGAGAAAATTAGTGTGAATATAAAAAATACTTTAATTTTGAAAAAAAGGCTGATGTTTTGAAAAGCTGATTTAACACTAACAGAATGCTGAATAATAGAACACATTTTTTCACAAATGTTACTAGACGTAAAACCATCAAAAAAGATCATGAAATTGAAAACATCCGGTGTTTTGTTGTTGAATACATCTTCCTAAGCATATATCCATATGCTAAGGACAGATGCGCTCAGAAGATTTAAGCCGTGAAAATTTTTGTGAAACCACATACACACCACGAGAGTGGTGGTGTCTCCACGTTTCATAAAGAGCAAACGGGTGATTTATGTTGCAGGTGTTCACATCTGCACATTAATTGATTATATAATATCTAGCGGTTTGTGCTTTTATGGAAGCCAATTCTCTTCTGGCGGGCCGACTTAAGGAAATGTAGGGGTTTTTTCCATTTGCTATTTCATAATCGAAGCTGCTCGCAAGACGATACGACAATAAAAAAAAATGATTACTTCAGAAAATTATAAACCAGACACCGAAGAAAAACAACGAGAAACGAGCGTGCAGGTACGTTGTGCGCAGTTCCATGTTTCAATGGTTGCGGTCCAGTTTCATCTGTAGTCCTTGGCCTATGGAGATCCCCAAGCCCCCTCGTTTCTGATGTATCCAATGAGAACACGACTGTTTCTGTGGATGGACCAATTAAAAACGAGAATTTTAGGTGGTCCTTGGTTCGTCTTTGGGACTTGATCACAGTCCAAAACGTGCCTTTTAGATGATAGCGACTACATGTAATCAACGTATCTTTTTCGAGAAGCTACCAATTCTTTCCCTTTGCGATCTACTGCAAAATATTAGCCAGAGAGCCGCCTTTTGATTCAAAGACACTAGCAGAACCTTTAACATTAGTAATTTCTCAGGATGTCTGAAGAGGAACTGGGCCGGAAGTGGGATCGATGCCTCGCTAATTGTGCCGTCAAACTTGGTAAATGTTAGCTAAACCACTATAAACGCCTTTTCTTAGGCTGGTAGTTAGTTTAATAGACTTTCCCGTGTATAGTGTGGGCGCGGAGGAGTAATGTTTACCCGCCCGCTAGTTAGGTAAGAAGGTGAAAGGGGACGGGGACGTTGTGTGAGGTCAAAGCTGGCTAGTTATCCAATTCTTAAACCTTTTGCCAGCTTCCTAGTTGGCCGAAGAGATGGAGCAATTACAGAAAACTGGACACAACCGCAGTAACCTACGAGATATCTGTGTCACTGGCAATTCATGTTGTTTTATGCCATTATTCTCCAGTAGATGCGAGAGATGAGTGCATAGTAGAGTTAGCCAGCAAGCCACAAACACAGGTGCATTACACTTAGCCGTCTAGCTAGCAAGCGTGTTCTCCCGATCCATCTATCCGGGGAAAGACCCTGGCAGCTACTTTATGGGAAGGTTGGATGATGTATTTTACTGTACTATTTTGTAATTACTTGTGACTCTGCCGTGGATAGCTAGAGCCTAGTTCGCCCGCAGCCGCTGTCATGCTGTATTCTTCAGCTAGCAAGGGGCTGGAATGTAGCTATCTTCATTGCCAATCCAAATGCAGGGGGCGTGTTACGGGGCCTGACAGATTAGATTGTCGCATCACATCGCGTCACCAAAACAACTGGACACATGCTTTATTTGTTTACAATGTAACGAGTGGGCATTTGGGGACGGTTTAGTAGTATTTGATGTAAGGCCAGTTTATGTACAAAGTTCTGTCCCTGTTTTTATCTGACATTTTATGTCTATGGAGAGTACAACTGGCTGGCTCACTAGCTAGCAGCTATAGTTAGCTAACCGGTTAACGTGTTTCCTTGTGATAGTTTTTAAAGTGAGGTCATTCATATCTGAAATGGAACAAGACGAATTATATGTTGATTTAGTTCAGGTGTAACATATGCTTCCTTCCACTTGCTATGCGGTACACAGGAAATTGAATTTGAACACGTAATTCCGACCCGAATCTTTTCAGGGCTACGTACATAAACCAGCATCGCGTCCCAGACTCCTGAGATTCGTTCATTATTAGAACCTTCTTAATATTTGGGAATTGCTGTACGCAGTGAAATGAAAGTTCTGGAGCGAAACTGGTTGGTGAACACGCTCACGATCGGATGAGACATCCCTTCGACCACGTTAGAGTCGCTTCTGACTTTGCGTTCTTAACAACGGGGGTTGCCTCTCCCGATGATGGCATAGCTGGGAAAGCATCTGAAACCCACCACCAACGGCTCCATTTTCGATTAAATATTTAGAAATGCCCCACATCTTGTACCCGACCCAAAAAGCTTACCTGATGTGACTACTGTATACACATCTTAAACCACTGTGAAGAAATGGGAAACTTTTTTTCTTGACATTTCCTTTTGTGGTCGTACGGGCTTTATTATCTGTGCAGGACCAAAATGTTGGGCATCACTGACATACAAGTGAGGAATCAATGAATATGCATTTGCTGTGCAAAGCATTTGAAAAGAATGTTTAATGTTCAAAATTACAGCTGCAGTCCCTATCCCGTTTTCACTACGATGTGCTTGCATTTTTGTTGGTGGGTGAAATGGGGTAGACACAAGTATGTGTGTCTTGTGATGGTAGTGATGCTTTATTTTGTTACCACATAACATTTTATTTTAGCTTGTAATTCATTAGGTTGTGGAATGAAATATGCAACTACAGTGACTTGTAGAGCTTTCACAAACAATAGTGGTATTAAAGCACAAATTTTGAGATGCATTTTGAAACTGTTTCCAAGGCTTGCTTAGCCTCAGGGGGTACAGTGTTTGACTGCCTGCCACTGCCTCATTCTGGCTGCATTTCCAGTTATGAATATGAAGCATTATTCTCTATGTGAATATGTTGTGTAATATGCTCAATGTTGGGTTTAAGGCTGGAGACCTACAGCTAAACCAGCCCTGTCCATCTTGTACTCAGTGATTAACACAGATGATTCTTGATTTCTCTTAATTTCGTTGCAAAGGTTTGAAAAGCCTTGCTGGCTGAAAAGGGTTCAACACGCAATACCCTTTAAGGCATGCCTTGTAAACCTCAAACCGAGCTGTCGCTATGGTAAAGCATCTGGTAAAGTGATCTTACAGGGTAGGGATAATCTGTCAGTGCACCATTGCTGAATCATTTCAATGAAAGGATCTCATCCATAGCGAGAGCAGGTCCTACTGGGATCATTCAGACAAGTCAGTGTATGTTTGGTGGGGGAGATGCCCAAACTCAAATATATGGTAACTCTAATACTGCTGTCCTGTAGTTTGTGAGCAGTGGGAAACGTCCAAACCAAGAGTAATTCTGTTCCAACAGTCCTTTAAATGGGTTGTGCCGTGCTTGGGACCTTAGTGGATTATGAGAAACAGTAAGTGCGTGAGGGCTGAATTGGGATTTCCGTGAGACCGAGTGTCACGGCTCAAACTTGCTTTTAACCAATAACTCATAAGAACAAAAAGCTGTGTGTTTTCCTTTGAGTCCGGGAGTGACGAAGGGGAGGGAAGCAAGTGAGCGGGAGACTCGAAGAGAGGTGAAGGGGAACGGGAGCCGAAGCGTTTCAGAACAGGGGGGGCCAAAAAAATACAACGAAACAAGGGAGCACGTTGAGAAAAAACAACAGCAGGACGGGAAAAAGAGCGGATGAGGGGGCAGCGGAGGAAAGCGGAGGAAAAGCACTAATGTTAGACAGCACTGGTCTGTCCACCGTGATGGCAGGAGGAGGGGGGGTGGAGGTAGGAAGAGAGAGAGAGAGAGAGAGAGAGAGAGACTGCCACAGGGCCTGTTTATAACTGTATAAATCTGCAGCAGAGTCTGCAGACCCATTTGGCAGGAGGACACGCTCCGGCCCCGTGTCGGCACAGCGGCTGGAAGTTACGAGGGCGCTGGTATCTCTTTATCATCGAAACACGGCCGGGGGAGAACAGAGGGAGCGTCCAAGAGCAGGATACGGCGTGTGACCCCAATAGCAAAGGGTGGGGGTGAGGGAAGAGGGAGGTTATTTTTTCGCTCTCGCGGCCACGCTCCGCACTTGTGGATTGTATAATTGTGAATAATGTCTGACTCCTCTGGCACCGGCAGAGCGGTCATGCCGCATAACTCGCTGAATCGAATTATGGGCGAAGGGGGGGACGGTGGGGGAGTGGGTTGACAAACGTTTTGTTTTCTGCGTATTTCGCGCCGTGGCTGGGCGCGGCCTGGGAGCTCGAGCGAGGTGAAGATAAGAATGCAGTGAACACATTCCTCTCTCAATCCGTTTTACACGTTCATCCGTCTGGATTGTACTCCCCCCCTCCCAAACCAGACTCTGCAGCCCTGCCATCTATCTCTGTCTCTCTCTGCAGTTCACACTTCCCATATTCTGTGTTCCAGGCTCCCTTACACACCGCACCCCCCCCCCCCCTCTCTCTCTAATGAGCTGTCTGGCTGACAGGTGCTGTTTACCAGCTCTGGGGTTGGAGGTCACACTTCCCCCCCGTGCCTCGTTAGGCCAGATTTACTTCCGCACACATGGTGGGGGGGGGGGGTTAGAGCAGGGGATTGGGTGAAGGGGGGGTTGTCCATACCTGTAAGCTTGTGCAGGTCTCAGTTGGTTTTTGTGAATCTCTGGCTGCTTTTTTTATATATGTGGCAGTTTTTTATGTGTGTAATCCTTCTCCTGTCTTCTTCTCCTTTCCTTAGTCGCTGGGCTTGGAATCGGAGTAGTTCTCTCAGCCACGCTCTTCAAACGTGAGTGCCACCCTCCATCACCGGGGGTTGGGGTGGAGGGGGTACATCAGAGATGGGACAAGGATAGCTACTGATCTTCAGAGTACAGGCTCTGAGCAGTCTCTACAGAGAGCGGGTTTGTGACTACGGTAACTGCGGAGCCACCCAGCTTGGTCCGCGCTTGGCGTTATAGCAACGGAAGGCCCCACTGCAGAGGTAATGCGTGCACGTATGAGCTCGGTACCCTTCCTCTCGCCCGCAGGACGCACGTGGCCGGTCGCTTTTGGGTCAGGGATGGGGTTCGGCATGGCTTATGCCGACTGCCAGCACGACTTCAGGTCACCAAGCCTGCTGCATGGACACGTGGTTAAGGTAAGTGCAGCATCTCGTACACCATTGGCCAAAAAGCACAGTGCAGGCATGTGTGACAGTACAGCTCAGATGGTCCCTAAAAGTCCATCACATACAGCAGTACATTACAGTGCCGGTATTTGCTGTGTGGTCTACAGACAATGCACACACACAGAAAAGCGTCTTTGATACAAGAAGCAAAACGGTGAGACAAGGAAACTTAAATTCGCGCCAGACACAAATTGGAGTGATTTCTTCTTTATCAGTATTCGCTAGACTGTCATTGTTGGAAATGTCTTCCTGCCATTTTGGCTCTGCATTTTGTCTGAACTCCTAATGAACCTGTCTTCATTTCGGGAAGAATGACATTGCCCACTTTCGTCAGCCTTGATATGGAACAGGCCAAAATGATTGCACGCAAAAGCTGGAAACGTTCAGAACGACAATTAGGTCAAGATCAGGGTTGCATAAACAATGTGAGCAAAGCAAGGATAAAAGTCGGCCTCAGATTTTACATATATATATCATACATAGCTATATAAGACACATACATAAGACATATAACTATTTATACGTATAACAAAATTTTAGGGGGATTTGTGGGGAATTGTGGTTTAACTTGTGCAGATTAAGTTTTATTGAAGTTTTTTTAAACAGCCTCTCTCTTTCCTTCCATCCCTCTGTCCGTCTTTCCAGGAGCAGTAGAACAGTTCCAGCGAGGGACCCTAGGAGGCGCTGTCTGTTCGTTTTTTTTTGTATGTGTGTCATTTGTTCATTTGCACAGTGGTTCAGTTCGTTCTGTCCGCGCCGCCTGTCAGTGGGCTGTTCTTCTCCGGCTGGCCCACAGCTTTACTGTGGGTCCAAGCAGAACAGCTGGTGTTTATGGAATAAAACATGAAGCGTATTGACAAGGAGACATTTCCCTTATTTTCTTGTGTGTGTGTGTGAGTGTGTGTGTGTGTGTGTGTGTGTGTGTGTGTGTGTGTGTGTGTGTGTGTGTGTGAGAGAGAGACATCTGGATGACGTGTGTGTGAGCGTGTTAGACATGTGCGTGTAAACGTGCAGGATGTTTGGTGTGTATCTATGTGTGTGAGATGGGGAGTGCGTAATAGGGGGATGGTTAAGTGTAAGAATGCAGTCGGTGTCTGAGACTCAGGAGCTGGGGTTTGCAGAATAGCAGGTGGGACGTTGTGGTGCTGTGTACTATTGGACCCCTGAGGAGCGTATTTTACCTCAACGGCTCCAGGTAGAATTCAGCTGCATAAAAGGAGGACAGAATGCATGAAGTGTGAAGCTGTAGGCTGCCTATTCAGATCCCAGTGGAGAACCTGAGAAAATGTTTAATGCGTTGTTATGGCAAATTCGCAATGGATAGGAGACAATGCTTATGTTTGGATTTTGGGCCTAGTAGAATCTGAATGAAGGGACGTGTATGAGGGAAAGGGAAGAGTTACGTGTTGGGTTTGGTTGATAAAATAATCTTTTTGAAATGGATGCATTTGTTGCCCATTTCTTGCATTAGCTTTGATGTGTGGGAATGCTTTGAGGCAACATTCTGGATACCATCATGAAAGTGAAACTAACACAAAAAATACTGAAACCAGTGCAATTAAAATTCAAGCGAATCATGCTTTTTGCTTTGGCAGTTAATTGGCATACAGCAAAAGGAGCAGTTGAGCAGAGGGAGCTTTGCAATTTCCGTTTGTGCGGTTTCCGTTATGATAAAAATCCATTTCTAGTGATGGACGATCAGTTGGGTGATGATCAAAAGTGGAGTTTCGGGTTGGAGGCGGTAAAGTTGAAAAGTGTCCTCTGGTAGGGTGGAACTCGAACGCGGGGGTGTGACGGCAAGAGGAAGAGTTCCGTGTGCGTGAGCGGGCGTAAGAAGACTCCTGCACTTTTGGAAAGGGAGCCAGGATCAGCACCTGCAGCCCCGGAGGACAGAAGGAGGGGCACGTTCAACAGAGGGAGCGGGGGGGGGGGGGGGGGGGGGTTGGGGGGCGAGGCTCTAATTGTCTGAAGAACGGGGTCTTTGAAGTGCACGCCCTGTACAGTGTGCGGTGATCAGCACAAAAGGGCTGGGCCGTGCACCCCCCGTTCCATCCTCACTGGCGTCCACCTCTCAGCGATGAGTTTTGGCACAAAGCTGGCAACAGCGGAGGGCGCCAGCCAAGCCTCTGTGAGCTGTACAGGAACGAGAGAAAGGGAAGTTTGCGCAGAGAGAGCACAGCAAGGGCCCTAGGCTCAGCCCTTCTGACACGCAGGGCCTGTAATTACTGACATGCCTCCTCACTGAACACACGCACACACACACATGGAATTACACTCGGAGCAGAAGCGCTCACACACACACAGACACACACAATTAGAGAAAACGCACACACATTCCTTTACGGGGGAATGGAGACATAAACACACACACACATGCACACAATCAGAGCCAATGCGAAGGCACGCTTAAAACATTTTCATAAAGACACACACACGGTTATAATAACCTGACGACAATACCCTGCTGGACTGCCAGGATAGGTCAATGGTCAGACAGTCCCCACACGATAAAGGAAGGGTAGGAGACCAAGATGGAGTGGTTCAGGTATTGCCGATTACAGCTACACTCTCATCACTCAGAGCACAGTGGGAGTGGGAGTGAGTTATGTGTATGTCCTATGTGTAAGTGGGGTATATGGTACAAGTACACAGCCCACACAGTGTTCAGGTGTCAGTGTAGAGCAAATGAGATGGACATGATAGTGTGTGCGAGTAGTCCTGAGAGCAGTGTGTGTGTGTGTATGTGCGCGCCTGTGTGTATTTGTCCAAGCCTCTGGAGCACCAGTATGTCAGGAATGCGTTGGAATGCCAGCTCTGGGCTGGAGTTCAGCACTTATTACTAACAGGTGAGCACTACATCACACAGTATAGCACACACACTTATACACACACACCCACGCATGCATGCACCCACACACACATACGTTCTCTCACACCATAATCACTGACAAATGGATGGAGGCTCTAACTCATGTTCATGTTAACACCCTGACAGGGAAGGGAAAAAAAACACCTTGTTCCACCGTTTCTCTAAGTCCATCAAAATTATTTGTCTACCAGTGAAGCGAGAGGAAGGGGGGGGGTAGGATTGGGGGGGGGGGGGGTGGACGGAAGCCAAGGAGCACACCTGCAGAGTGAGTGAGAGCGAGATTTTCTGAGCTGTCAGGATACCTGCCCATGCCTGTCTGACAGATCCTACAGCACACAATCATAATCAGCGTAATGATCGCACGCCTGGTGAGGATAATCACAGTGGCGATCACTGATATTATCAGGAGCGACGGTCGTAACGCAGGAATGACCAATTTCCCCCGCGGTGGAGGGGACCCTCCAGTTCTCCCTTTCCCCTGAGCACCTGCTGAGCGGACAGAGAGAGGGAGAGAGGGTCGCTCCCGTGACACTCGAAGGACTGCGGCCACGTTTTTGTTTTGAGAAAAATGCAGTTTTGTACAGGTGTCTCCTCATTGGCTCTCACCCTCACACACGGTTGTCTTGACCTCATTTTACCGACACAATGCGAAAAAAACACGGCCCTGAAACAAAAGCACACACCCGAGCTGCTGCAGGTCAAGCTGGCACAGCCTGAAGAGATGCAGAAGTCCAGACAGGTGACAATACGCAGGCAATTTGAGCAGAAGGAGTTACAGGGACTATATTTCCTGTCACACCTCAACAACACAGGTGATGCAGAACACACAAGATCACACACAGGGGTTCAGACTTCATTAAAGTAGACAGTTGTTACAATACGGCAATCATGATTGCAGAACAAACAACCCATTGGTAATTCGTGTTACCAACCTCCAACAAGACATTCTAAACTGTGTCCAGCGCAATATGTCACATATCTATTCTAACTACCTGACTGAGTCAAGCTTAGACTATTTTTCTTGGTTGATTCTATTCGACATAAAATCATTGACATGACAAAACTTGCCTCAAAGAGGAAATGAGTGGTGCACTCTTTCTAACCCAAAGGTTGCAGTTCGATTCCTCGGTGGGGTAGTGCTGTTGTATCCTTGGGCAGCGTACTTAAATCTGATTTTTTTTTAAGTGAAATGCCCAGCTGTGCAAATGTACAACATTTATTAAAAACTGTAAGCCATGTAAGCTGCTCTGGATAAGAGAGTCTCCAAAGCTAACGTCATGAAACAGCAATAAGTTTTCTTTTATTTGGCCAGGGACTAAAAGGGAAGGAGCTTGCTAGGTGGGAGAGTGGATTAGGTGAAGAAGGGGAGACAGAAGAGGGGGAGAAAGATAGAATCAGTAAGTGCTTCGTGTCAGCAGATTCCCCCGATGATGGGCTCGTTACCCTTCCGTTGTGCTGGACGGCCCTATCTGAGAAAGGAAGAGAGAGGCCCCGCGTTGACGGTAAGCAGTAGGATTCAGACCTGCCAGAAGCGAATCACATTTTTCCTCTTTTTCATTTTTTTTCAAGCGTCCAGAAGACTCAGCGGGATCCCGGTCTAGCGTCGCCGCGCCTATAGCGATAGTGGGGACCACCAGAAAGAGGGGTGAAAGACACTGTCTTGAAAAAAGGAGAGAACAACCCAGTAAAACAACAGAATCTAAAGGAGAAACACAGTTTAGAAGAAAGGCAAAACTTTTGAGAGAGTTTTACGAAGAGGAAAAAGAGATAGAAGCCGTTTCGGAAAGGGGGGAGATTTAGAGGGAGAGAGGGGAGGGACCGAGTGAGTGGAAAGAAAGAGAGATAGAGCTTCTTGGGTGCGCTATCACTTCACCCTTCCCTCATCTGTCTGTCCTTCCCTGCTGGACGATGTAACTGCTTTCCCTTAGGGCTCGTGGTAACTCTGCCGCTTCTTCGTCGTTTCTGTACCAATTAATTTAGAATAATCCATTTCGTTATTGCCAGTAATTGTTCTAGTCTCGACGTGGATATCTCCCTCCGTCTCTCCGGTCTCCTGCGGGGCGGGTAGCGCGAGAGCGAGGAGAGACGGTGTGCTGAGACAGGGCAAAGGGTTTCGGAGCCTCGGTCCCCCGGTTTGTCCGCTTTTCGGGTGCCTTTCAACAGTAAGTGCACGTTTTTATTCTACATTACGTCTTTCAAAAACTCCCTTTGCGTTCTCTGCCTCTCTTCCCCTCCTTTCTTCGACCTACGTAAAAGAAAGTTGAGTTTTGCGCTCAAAATGTCAGTTTATAAACTTCATCTACCCTCTGTCCACTACTCCTGACATGTCTACAATAAACGTCGAACATGGACATCTTAAGTAAAAATGACAACGGTGGTAACAATATTGGCTTTATGCTGGCCTTATTTCTCAACCTATTTTTCCACAATATTTGTGAAGTGCGTCACCGACCATCTGAAGTCAGACGAGGCAAACTGTAACAGGAAACTAATTAACCAATTACTTAAGTAATCAACTAACTTCTACAGTGTCTAATTACTGTTCTTAACAGAAGCGAGCCTGATATCAACCGTGAATTTTCCTGTTTTTTGTTGGAATTTACTTTCCGTGTTGGGTTTGCAAATATTTTCTTTACGAATGGCTATAATTTGGGAATCGTGGTACGTTTTGTTGAAACGAACATGAAAACTATGAGACTGTTAGATGTAATTATTTACTTTCTAGCTCCTGCCCATGGTTTCTCACGCACTCTCTCCCTCTTAGCGCCGCGGGGTATTTGGTAGGTGGAGAGGGAGAGCGTTATTGTATACCTGGGGAATGTTATTAGGGCGAGGGTATGATGTTCTTATATCTAAATGTACGTCTTATTCAGCCTATCAGATAGAGTATAACCGGTAATACATAATCATGAAGTATGGTACTAAAGGCTCAGCTTTTAAAGGAGCGAGAAAGAAGCTTCTAGGGACACACCACTACGTAGCGTTCCAGTTTATTGAAGTCAGGTGGTTTCAGGCAGACAGCACGGCTCCTTCAGTCAGCGCAAACTGCTCGTCTTGTTTTGTTCGACTCTTGGCCGTCGGAGCCAGTTTTTATCGTGTGGACATATTAACTGACATGTTTATCTTCTTATTTTATCAGTGTGTGGACAGAGTGGTGACGTGCGTTATACAACAAAGTGCTGTACCGTTTAAGAGACAGCCAAGAAACTCAAGATGCCAATAATCACAGCTTCCCCGTTCTCTTGCCGCCCCCCATCTCCCTTTCCTTTTAAAACCGAAAGATGTTCTTTTTGTGTAACTAATATCAACAGTGTCAAATCTACAACAAACAAACTGTCCTCTCAGAGGGATCAGCTAATGAGCAATTGCTCTCCCCTCCCATTTCCCTGCGTGTATTTCAGCGTTAGGCTCTTGCTAATATTAGAAACTCCAGTCATTGTATTGTCTGCTCTTTTGGCAAGTAAAGTTAAGAAAACTGTTCTGGTGAGGACTGGTTTTGTGGAGAGCATATGAATGCAATTAACCCAGCAACAATGGCTTTAAGCGCTGTGCCGCCAGTGATTCTTATTGGGTGTTAACCTGTCCCTGCCATATTAATCTTTACTGCCCAGAATTCATTTAAAAACACAAAAACAGTAATTTCTAAAATACCATTACATGACAGTGCATGTGAAATTAGACCAGCTGGTACACTGTTTCTCCAAGCAACAGTATTATACTGTATGGCAATTAATAATTCATAGTAATTAAACCAACAATAATGATTTTACACAACTCCCTCCAGGTGCAGTCATGTGGCAGCGTGCTGTGATTGGCTACACGCTGTTGGCGCTGTGCGCGGCGGCTCCGCCCCCCCACATCAACCGCCTGGCGCTGTTCCCTGACAAGAGCGCCTGGTGCGAGGCCAAGAACATCACCCAAATCGTCGGCCACACCGGCTGCCAGCCCCGGTCCATACAAAACAGGTCAGCGCAGCACGGACCCTCCATATGCTGCGCGGTCACGCCAAAGCGCCGGCATGTTTGTACTGACACACGCAGTGAGACGCGTGCTGTTTAACCACACAAACACGCGCACACACGCAGCCCTGATGCCTACAGATGTACCATCTTTCAACGAGCTTTGCGAAGTGAACTTTGAACTTGTTCTATGTAAGTTGCTCTGGACGAGAGCATTTGCCAAATGACAAAAGACCAGGTCTTAGCAAATGTGCCGTGGCATAGTAACAGAGAACTATCCTCTGCAGCTGCGCTGTTAAAGGGTGTCACTGCAGTTTTGGCTCACCTTCCTCTCTCCCGTCCTTCGCTCCCCTCTCTCAGGGCCTGTCTGGGGCAGTGCTTCAGCTACAGCGTACCCAACACGTTCCCGCAGTCCACCGAGTCCCTGGTGCACTGCGACTCCTGCATGCCCGCGCAGACGCAGTGGGAGGTGGTGAGTACCGACCCCTGTCTCTCTGCGCACGTCTGCGCAGGCGGTTTGTTCTCATGCCATTGGTGTGATGCTGCCCTGACCCATGCGCCCCCCCCGCCCCCACCCCCAGACAGCCCCCCCCCCCCGTGTTTACAGTGCCACGTCCCGTCCCCTCTCTCCCATGTCCAGCCTCACTCCTGCACGCTCCGCATGACTGGGCCGCGACCCCGTGAAGTGTGTGTGTCTGTGTGCGTGTGTGGCCGCGTGTGTGTGCTGAGTGCTTTTCAGTGGCTAAGACTGGTCTGATGGCAAACAGTTTAGCTTTTGTCCAGATGTTTTGTTTCTCTGCCCATGAGTCTGAACCCTGTGTCTGTGGTAGCACTACCCTCCCTCAGACAGCATGACTGGAGGGGGAAAGAGTACTTTCTGGTCAAGTGTTTAATTAGGGTGGTACATACTAATGAGTGCCTGCACTGACCTTTGAGCACCAACCACGAGCTAGCTAAGTTTCAGCAACAGTGAGGAGAGAGCCTGGTGCTGTGTGCTCACCCTGGCAGGGGTTGGTGCGGTCGCCACGGTGACCGTGCCCCGTTTTCCTCCACAGGTCACCCTGGAGTGCCCGGGCAGCGAGGAGGCGCCCCGCGTGGACAAGCTGGTGGAGCGCATCCTTCACTGCAGCTGCCAGTCCTGCAGCAAGGAGGCCGGCCAGGAGGGGGCGCTGCTGCAGCTCTACCCCTCCGAGACCGCCCCCGAGCCCCCGCCCCCCGCCGGCAGCAACCACGCCCACCTGCCGGCCCACCACGACGGCCACGCCGAGGCGCACGCGCACGATCCGCACCCGCAGCACGAGCACACGGACACGCACACACACACGCACCCCCACACGCACACGCACACCCCGGCGGGGGGGTAGGGAGGAACGGGAAGCCTCAGCTGTCCTCCTCTCGCCTTCCCTCCCTCTGTTTTTCGGTTTTGGCCTCCCTCCGTTAACTGATCCACTTTTTCTAACCCTGTATTTCATTTTTTGTCAACCTCAGTCCCTCCGTACCAGCCCCTCCCCTGAGTGGCCTCGTCTGCCCTGTCTCCTGTCACTCTCTCGATATGACACGACTAAAGCACTTTTAAAGCTCCCACTCGACTTTCTAAGGAAACTGCACAGAGATGAAACACACACACTTGCACATACCCATCCACACATAGCTATGCTTACAACCACAGGTACAAACATATACACGCACTGAAATGCGAGCACGCACACACACACACACACACACACACACACACACGCACACATAGCAACACACAAACACCCTCATACTCTCACACACTCCAGAAAAGTCAGGACATACCGATAGTCCCCACTTCTTGCCTGCTACACAACGCCGCCATCTCTAGTCTCCCCGTGCTAGGGCTTAGGGGCCTACACTCACTTTCTCAGCACTTGGCTTTAGATTATAGAACCTGTAATCTCACTTGTGTAAACCTGTGTGTTAGAACAAAATAAACTGTAGAGTCACATACCACTCCGGCTTTTCACCTATGTCTTTTGTCAGAATGCTTTCTAAACAGACAAAAAATGTTTGTATTGGGGTGTGGAAAAATTGGGAACTACATTTAATCACCTTTATAAGCAAATGCTGTACTCTTTTATTGGGCAAGTTATATTGTCAAGTTTATTACTGGTGTGTTACTGTTAGATTTGTGGTAGGGGAATAGCACTGAATTGATCGATTGGGTGAACCAGCTGAAGCTTTGATTTGAAACAAAATATTTTTTAAGGTAATTGAAAATGTATGAACACGATTTTTACTTAATTAAGTGAGCTGACACATTGCATACAAGATACACGTGTGCAAAGTTCAATCAAACGTGTGCAAAAACGGTAAGGGAAGCTTTACATGTGGGCCACTTGCAGGATAGATTCAAGGGTAGGGATAGCATGCATCAGACAGAAATATAATGGACAACACTGGTTTGGGAAAGATGACTTTACAGCATAGCTGAAGGCAACAATAATTTCAGTATATTTCAAAGTATTACTGCAAGTATTATCTGTAAACCCTTTGATATGGAACTGCTACTTTATTCTTGTAAGTAAACCAATAAATCTGTAGATCAAATATTCTAAATTAAAGTATCAAAAGAAAAATACTTGACTGATATCCCTTGATTTTCTTATTAACATCAAAGTAGTCTCTTTGAAAAGGATGACCTGTGGAAAAACATACTGTAGGAATTTGAAAGTTAGATGGCATCCTCTGGTGGTCATTTTGCGGAACTAACACCCAAGCTGAAATTGAGAAGCGTTCAAGCTCTGGATTCGTGAGTGCTGCTGCCCTCTATTGGCAGCTATGGAGAGCTGTTAGTTCAAGAACTAAGTTAAAGGCCCAACTTCTCACGTTTCACTGGGAGAGAAACACAGGCAGGAGACCGATTGCAGAGGCACGTAAGCGAGTGGGGTCTGTGATAAGCACAGACGTTAAAGAGCCTTGACAGCATACTTACAGAGAAATTCCCTCGGAGACCAGCACTTGAATATCTAGCATGTTGAAAGAAACCCTGTACTGCAAGAAATATTTTTTCTCATTTTAACATAAAAACCCTTTACACATGGTTCTTATTTTTCTACTGTATAACTGTTCTTATCATTATGATAAGAAATAAATACTGTGTTTCTGACAAACTCGAGTCCCGTGTGATTTTTCTTCTCATCACAATAAGATGAGTAATAAAAAACACAAAAGAAATGTAATCCCAAATACTTCATTGTCATTTTAACATAAAATACCTTAAAATGAGATTTTTTTTCTTGTAAGAAAATGTTTTCTTTTCAGTGCTGGGTCAACCTCTTCTCTACTGCAGCCAGAGCTGTCTTTACTGACCTCAGTGATTTACCACCCTGGATAACTCAGAGATGTAACTACAGATATAGAGGGCAGGTCTAACTCAGCCCAACATGCTGGAGTTGGGTGGGGAGTTGGCGGGGGGGGGATGGGGGGGTGCAGGGGCAATGTGAGCACAAACTGGGGCACTGGGGCGCGCTCTACCTGGGGCAGAAATAATGATACACCCTGCCAAACAGCACTGCCAAAGGTAGCCATACCTCCTCCCATGCACTCGTCACCTCCTTCCTGCCCTGGGGATATGATGTGCTTCCCCGACTTCCACGCCCTGTTGGCATTGTGGAGAGGCAGGCCAGACAGGTAATGGCACTTAGAAAAAAAAAAAGTGGATAGATCACAAAAGTCACTTTTTATGGACACAGGCTGTTACTGGGGGAAATTTTAGTTTTCCTTCTTTCTGGTTTTTTTTTGCATGTTTCTGTAATTTTTGATCTTAGGCGCTTTGTTATGACAGGCACATTGAATGCATGCTGTTTTGATTAAATTAAAAGAAAAAAGCAACACAAGAGAAAACATATTGCTACAAAAAAAACAGCAACTGAAGTCTGTACTTGAGACTGTTTGTACTAGACTGTTCTTTTACGGCATCCAGGTGATCTGGTGACAAACCAGCCAAGGTGGTGACATTTCCGGAGCCTTCAGGGGGAGACCAGTGATCAACTGCTAGCAGCCCCCTGTGCACAGGTGAGAGCTGCACACAATAAACGCAGTGGAAACTGACACAAGGCAGCACAATAGAGGATAGGAAACACCAAAGCTGCTACGGGTACGATTCTAGCGCGCATGTGACTGCGAGTGCGTATGCGCGCGGCCCTTTCTCCTCGGCGCATATCGCTTTCACGGAAAAGGGAGTGACTCACAAAGACTGTTGATACACCGGATACACAACTTGCCCATCACAACACGGCGAAGAGAAGGAGCAGGGTGACGCATTCGCCTGCACAGGGAGAGGAGCCCTTTACAAGAAACGATTACCGCGCGGAGACTTCTGGAAAGAGGAGAGGGGAAGGAATACGAGAAAATGAAAAACAGGGGAGGGAGGGTGTCAAAGATCAGCAGAAGAGTGGCTGAATTAAAGCAGAGAAGATGCTTCAGACGTTATCAGCGCTCGAAAAGCTCACCATTACTTGATTGGCACAAGGAGTGCAGAGACACATTATTCATTGTGCATTCATTCAATCATTCAATACCAACTTTTCAGCAACCCCCCCCCCCCCTCCAAAAAAACCCCCACATATTCTGCGTGTGTTTTCAATACAGAGTTTTTCCTTACCCGCAGTGGCCTGGTAATGAGGACGGATGAATAATTTAGCTCAGGGAGTTATGATGAGCAGATGAGCACACGCTGGTGCTCTCGCAGATATTCCACCACATCTGTGACGTGTCGAGAAGAACATGTGACTATTGAATCGTGAGGGATATGTACAGTCTGTTCTCCTTCGACAAAAGGCATCGCCTGACCCTCTCTCTCCACCACCAACCAGCCAAGCCTCGTCTTACCCCCTCTAGTCCAGACTCTCTCTCAGTCCTCAGTGAGCAGGTACTGAAGGCTAGTCATTGACAGAGCAGGAGGAGCCTCTACATAGTAGGGGCTCCTTTACAGAGAAAGGGCAGCCCTGCACCAGACAGGAGCCCTGTACCAGTCGTGGGGCCCTGTGGAGAGTACCAGAGAACTGTAGAGAGAATGGGGGTCTCCTGTAGAGGCCAAAGGGAGCTGTGGAGAGTAGGGTTGGCCTGTTTAGAGTTGGGGACCCTGTAGATAGTATGGGAGAACTATAGAGAGTATGGGAGAACTATAGAGTATGGGAGAACTGTAGAGACAATGAGATAACTTTAGACAGTATGGTAAAACTTTACAGGGTATGGGAGAACTTTAGAGAGTATGGGAGAACTGTAGAGACAATGAGATAACTTTAGACAGTATGGTAAAACTTTACAGGGTATGGGAGAACTGTAGAGAGTAGGGGAGAAGTGCAGAGAGTAGGGGGGCCCTGTATAGGGATGGGGCCCTGATGACAGGTCTGCCACTGCAGGGCCCCTGTTTCAGCTCTTCAATGCCAGGCTGTCTTCCTTTATCCAGGTCAGTGTGCTGGCTGTGTACCTCTCTGCTGCAGAGATGAGAAGGTTTGCTATGTCATAGCACACTACAGCTGTGCCTGTCCCTCTTGTCAGCACAGAAGGGGGTCGGTCTGAAGCCATGGCGGGAGTGCTATGTGGGCCACTCGATACCGAAGGTCACAACAGAGGTATCGCCTCCACCCAAAAACGGGCTGGGACGCAGTCTGCCACCAGAGACGGCCGGAGTGGAAAATATGAAAGAGCCCAGGAAATGAAGGCGGGAATGAAAGGCCTTTGTTTAATACAATACATTTCCACACTGTGATCTCTCACTCTTTCTCAGTCTCACCAACCCAGCTGCCTCTCTCTGTTCACGCTGGATACAGCAGAGATAACAGGAGCTCTGCTCTCTCCTGTGTGTGTGTATGCATTTTGTTTTCGGCATTGCGTTGTGTCTTGTTTTGTATTGTGTAGTGTTGGGATGTGTTGTGTTGTCTTCTGTGGTGAAAGGTTACTTTAGGTTGTGTTTGGTATCAGTTGCATTGTGCTGTTTGTGTTGGGATGTGTTGTATTGGGGACTGTTTCTGGGATTGATCTTCGCTCTGGTCATGATTGTGGGTTACATACTGTCTCAATGTGCTGGCTTCTCTCCCACTCAAGAAGTCTGTGTCTGAGTGTTTCATACCCTTTCCTTCCTTGTGCTGTGTGAGTGTATCTTCTTCCTCACTCACCTGGACTTGCTGCTCATTCACTTCAATGGCCAAGCACCCAGACCCCTGCTGTCCGCCCCCAGTACAAACGGGACGCCAGGTTCGCACCGAGGACTTTGCCACACCCCCCACCTCATTCACCCGCCACGCCTCCTCCATCCAATCACCTATACAACACCAGGGAGCCTCAATTACCCACGATCCCTCATCCCTGATGCCGTACCCACTGCGGCCCCCCGCCGCGGCCGCAGACTCGCTCACCCCGTTTGACACTGAGCATGCTGGGAGCTGCCATTAAGCGCACGCTGAGAGCTGCCATTACTCTCACCCAATTAGATGGACACGCTTGACAGAACAGCCGAACCCTGGGGGAGGGTGGTGGAATGAGAAGGGGGGGTGGGGGGTAATGGAGGGCCAGTGTGGGGGCTCACAGATGCCCTGCGAGGGACACAGAAGTAGGCTACGGGGACAGCCGAGGGGAAAAGGTTGTTTAGTGAAGACGAGGGGAGAGGAGAGGAGAGGAGAAGAAGGGAGAGGAGAGGAGAGGAGAGGAAAGGAACAAAGCTGTGTTTGCGTGGCCCTTGCCTTCGCCGTGGGCCCGAGTCAGTGGGTGGCGCCGAATGAACAGGCCTGCAATCAGAGCGTACTGTTCGGTCAGATAAAGGGGGGGGTGGGGGGTGGAGGCAATCTGGACAACCTCAGCTGTGAGACAACTTAATGAAAGTCAAGGCTGAACCACTTCATCAAAGGGAGGGGGGGGGGGGGGTACAAATTGAAAACTTTGTCATGTTTGTGATGGAAACAGATATGAAATGAACAGAAACGCTATCCTGTCCTCCGAAGCAGTTTTTTTGGCTGTAGACTAATCCTTTGTACCACTCTGCAGTAGACACACTGATACGTACAGCCCTTTCCATGTCTGCCCCGTGAAGCACTCGCAGCGCCGAACTCCCCTGATGATGATCTAATGTTAGAGATAAGCGGCATTACACGACTGGAACATTAGAGGGTTTGGGAGGGTAATGTTCCTGCTCTCTCGCGCTCGCTCTCCCTCTCTCCAGCTTCCAGCTAAAAACAAGTTCAACAGGGCAGTGAGAGGAAAGAAGGAATTTAATTATTGAATACCTCTCTCTAACACAATCAAATTCGCAACACATATTGCTGGTATATGAAGCTGACACTCCTAAATCAAGTGCAATGCCCCCGTGTGGTGACAATGTGACATGACAAGGATTGCAGCTCTTGAAATTGGCTGCGTAAGTATCGTTTACAAAAATGATGGATGGATTGGTGATATGTCACGATGTAATAAAGAAAGAGGACAAGCCAGAAATACAATCCCATGTACTAAACTTATTTGCTTTATTTTCTGCTTAAATTGTTACGCTTAAAATGGATAGCTGTGGGTTAAGTAAAATAAGCTTTTGATGGTATGATCACGTATGAAAATTTAACAATGTAAGAGAGTGAAAAACTATATTTAAAAATATATTTAAAAAAAACATTTAACAAAACTGAAAATGTTAGAAACACAGCATCGTTGGTGCTTGATGGCAGATTTCCAGTGTGAGTACCAGTAAAAAGGAGCTGCTTTGTGACCACAAAGAAAAGTCCAATAAATCATTTACAATAATTTACAATAATTCAAGACTATTACAGAGCTAATGAAGTGTGGAAAATATGGAGCATTGGTTTAAAACGTGACATAACAGTGCTGTGATACAATCATGTACTGTATTTTTAACTAGAGAATTCTATTGCCAAAACAGAATTATTCTGGTTAATAATACCAGTAATACTGTGTACTAACCTGAAAATCAAAATGTATAGTCATTGAAAAAGCATTATCACCAGTGATATTTTATTCACAAAGCTAGTCAAAGGGAAGTTAATGACAAAAGAGAAATGCTGCTGCCGCCCGCTGGCTGAAACCGGTACTGCAATCGGACAGTTCGTGCTACGACACACACAGCGCCAAAGTGACTGGAGTGAAACTCTGCCTGATTGCTCCCTTCGGGGAACTATTGTTTGGAAGGCAGCGTCAGAGCCAGACAGTCTCTGCCAGTCCAGCCTACGTCACTTTCACTCTGGAGCTGAGAGCTAGCATTACATCCACTGACATATGAATAATTATATCAAAGATCAGTGATTACATCCAGATGAGGGAGCACTGTCTCTCCGGCCAAGAACACGGCATTTAAATTACATTTTACGCTCGTTCATAATTAAGATTTAAATTAAATCAGACACGAGTCAACTGACAAGAAATTACACAGTTAAGGTGGGAGTTTGTGTTGTGGGAGAAATACTATAAAGTTACAGGAAGAAAGTGAATTTACAGAACCTCTTAAAATGCATACAAGACGTAGCTATAAAGGGAAAAGATATAGAAATCACCCATTGTGTGTGTTAAACGTAGAATTACTGCTTCATGTATAAATCATTAACAAAAAGACACAATGGAGGAGCCTTGGAGGGGAGTGAAGGTCCTGGCCATTCCAGATGTTTAGGATAAGGAAGACTGCCTTTCGCCACAGTTCATGTGCTCTCTACGGAGGCTGCAGGGATGGATTTACGATTCGAGCCGGGCGAGGGATCAGATCTGGGTTGTCTTGACCTGCAGTAAAATGGGTCACTCACTTTTTGGTCATGGAAACGAGTCCAATTTGAAAGGCGAGCGAAAAGGAAATAGCTCGCTAGCGTTTGTGTTTCGTTCCGTTCCATGAAACAGAACTGCACTTGTGAGCGGCACACAGGCGTAAAACGTCGTTTTCGTTTCGAGCTTCGATGGCAAACGGGAATCTGGGTACGAAGTAGGTCTTAGCGTCCTGTCATGTCGGCCGTTGACATCAAGACACGAACTCATCCTCATCTGAAGCCGTGGTTCCCTCAGAAGGGTTCGTTAAGTTGTCATTGGAAAGATTAATGGACTCAGCCTATGCCAACATCACGCGATATCATCAACCACTATTCCGGCGGCTCCACCTTAAGAACCTGCTGGATACTCCTCGGCTGTGTGGCATGCATGCATCCAACAATTTCTCAAAGGCTTTTCGAGGCCAGAAATATTATTTTCCATGTGATTTAAGGAAGACGAGTAAAGATAACTGTAACCATGTGTTATTTAAACCTTTTTTTGTGTTTGCCAAGAGTGCGCAGCTCAAGGCTTTCACTTCAGACAGGCAGGATATCAGGGCGCATTGCAAAGTTATTTTCCTTGCTTTCATGCTGCGAATAAACCAGTAAGACAGTAAGACAATGTCGACTTTATGAAACTCAAACAGCAACATTCCTTAAAATCGATGCAGAGCAAGCCTAGGACCGCCAGTTTTCGTTGCTTCATATTCAGTGGGATCAGTGTCTTTCGGCCCCCGAGGGCGAATCGCTCTTCTAGACGGAGGTTCAGCGCAGAGTTTTACTGTGGTTGTCAATCACTACACAAAACCTCGCCCTTTGCAGGTAAGGTTGCGTGCGGTGGCGTTGCTTTCATGCGCCTGTGCATGGGAGCATCGCTAATTAACAACAGTGGAAGACACGTCTGAGTTTCCGTCTGAGCCCACGACTCTCGCCCGCTCCAGTAACCATGGACACAAGGGGAGTGGTGGTGGTGGTGGTGGTGGTGGTGGTGGTGGGGGGGGGGGGGGGGGGGGGGGGGGCTAGATTGTGAGCCTTTCCAAAGTCGACGTCAAACGAAAATAGAACACAGATGTGAAAACAAGAAAGACAAACTCACGAGTATGTCCCTCTGGTCCGGCTGGTGGTGCTGGTCGCGCGCGCAGCTCGCGCGCACTGGAAAACACAGACAGGCATCGTACACAAGTAATCAATTAGACTTTATCGTAAAAACGTCTTGTAAACCGTTTTAATGTGGAACCATCTGGTAGCAGATAAAATACAGATGGTGAGAGAAACATAGCAATCGCACACAAGTAAGAAAATCACATGACTAGCAACACGGACAGCACAACAGCGATTAGACGGCCACACATGATAAACGACGTGTTTAGCCGATTCGGTGCACAAATAAATGTCGAGTAATCTGGCGTCATAACAGTGCGTGCCCGGTAACGGCGTGCAGCACGATGCATAATGACAGGTAGCGGTGAAGCCCAGCGCTGTGTGAAAGTGTTTATGATACTGCAGCTGCTTGCAGGTTCAAACCTGGGACAGAGGATGTCTTTTCCTTTAAAGGTTACACACCGTAGAAATCTAAAAATGTATCCACTGCGTGCCTTCGTCAGTTATTACACTCTTACACTCCGGTCACTGTTCAGGTTTGTGCAGAGGCCAGGGCAAGATTGTGGTAACTGAAACGTGAGCTTCGCTGCAGGCTCGTCGACCTCAGCATTTCTCGGAGTGCTCTGCGCACCTATGGACATGGCAAACGCTTACAGCGGCCACAACGACCAGCACGGCGGTGACACCGACGAGGGCCAGCATCAGCGGGGAGTGCTGGAGGGGGAGGAGGGACAGCAGGATGAGAAGGAGGAGGGCGAAGAGCGCCAGAAGCCTCCGGGCCGCCACGTCCCCGGGGGCGGGCTCGCCGTCCTGCTCGGCCCAGGTCGCGGCCCGCATCGCCAGCGTTCCCTCCGCGACGGCCTGCTCCTCGGCTCCCGTTTCGCTCTCCTCCGCCCCCGCCGCCCGCTCCGCCCCGCGGTCTTCCTCGCTGTCTCCCGCAGGGGGGCGGTAGTCGGGCAGCAGGGCTATAATGCCCCCGGGGATGGGGGTAAATCTGCGACAGAGGGGGCAGCACACCCCCGGGACGCCCGCCTTGCCTCTCTGGCCTGACGCCCCTCCCGCCACGCAGAGCAGGATGTTCAGGCACACACTGCAGAAGGCGTGCTCGCACGGCAGGAGCTTGCCGCGCCTCCACCCGCGCTCCTCGAACGCGGACAGACACACAGGGCAGTCTGCGTAGCTCGGGCCCGATAGGGGCCCAACTCTGGGGGCAGGCTGCGCCGCGTCCATTTTGACAAGCTGATCCAGAACGCCGATCCCGATTCCTGCGAGGGGCCAATCCCGTGCGGGTTAGCCTGATCTGGCAGCTCTCATGGACGCAGGCTGGAGAAACCGCGCCGCCCGCTAAAACCCCGCTAAGACCAGGCGGTTGAACCAAAGGGATCTGAGCTGTGAACGGTGTAGCACAACCCAGAAACTATGCACACTTGTTACATATTGTTCAGTTCAGCACACCTAAGAGCTGCGGCCCAGCAATGCTCGGGCCTACATTCCGCTTCTCCCGCTATCTTTCTCTGAGTCCTTCCCTTCCCGGTGGGTAACCCAGGCCGCCCCCGCCTTTCAGCCTGAGGGTCACGGCTCCTCCTGGCAGAGTCCCAGTTCTTTCTTCGGGAGTCTCTGTCTGTTCCAGCAATGCTTTTCGCATCTCAGCTTCGCAGTGGGCTGGGTCCAGTCCCCTTCAGCTTTTGAGAAACGCGGCACAATAAAAAAGGCAACAAAAAAAAAAGAGGAATGCGGTCTTTGTGTCACAGGTCTGCTCTTATACCCTTCTCTCCTCCTCCTCTTTCCATATCTCTCCCTGCTTCTGTAACTCCATGCGTCTGAGTCAGGACAAACCCTTCCAAAGCGTAATGTTTTTTTTTTTTTTGGTGTGTGTGTGTGTGCGCATCAGATAGAGAGAGCTTCAAGGCTGGTTGGCTTTCATATCAGCAAGTGCTGATAAGAGAGACAGAGTAAAAGATTAAGGATCTATGGGGGGGGGGGGGTGGGGGTGGTAGAGAAGCACAAAGCTGCCTGGAGGAGGGAAAAGCGGAGGAGTTTGGGAGGGAAAAAAATGACGAGGTGGTAACAGTTAACAGATAGAAGGGAAGGGGGGGGAGAGAAGAGTCTCATCAGGAGTCTCATTAATGAGGGGGGGGGGTGAGGGTCAGAGAGAGGCAGAAAGAGTAAATGAGTAACCTGCTGCGTCAGCCCATTATTACGGCTGTGTTGACAGCGTGTTGGCAGAAGGGATGGACGAGGAGGCCGGGCCCACGATCGCCGCGATAAAGAGATTTACCCACCAGATACAGAATTAAATGCCATTTCACCTGGACGGGTTGTGTAATTTGTCTTCCCGAGGCTTAAACCTGGTGCAGCTTTTTCAATTTTGGGGAGCCGTCGAAAGAGACTCATCTCTGCAGTAATTAACTTGCCTCGTTATACGCGCCCCCAAGCGGGTTAATTCACTGTCTCAGTCCCGGCTTTAACATAATGCGCTGTTGCGAATGATGTTTCTCATGGATATGCCTGCGAAAAGCGGGACAACCCATCGCTTGCGTGCCTGAACAGGGCGTCCTTTCAAAAATATTTATTTACACTTTAACTGACTGGAGGCAACGAGATCATGCTAATCTCAAACTGTGTTTGCAGATTGTGCAAACTCAAGCCCCATTACTGTATCTAATCACGGTTTCTTTTTTTTTTCTGCCACCTCTGTGGTTTAGCAGCAGTGAGGCAGGGAAAATGAGCTGGGTCTGCTCAGACAATCAAGTAGATTGATAGCACGAATGGGGAGATAGTATCAGAACACACACACACACACACACACACACACACACACACATACATACACACACACACACACACACACACACATACACACACATACATACACACACACACACACACACACACACAAGCAGACAGCATACATAGAAATATATGTGCACACACACACATACACACACACACACACACACAAGCAGACAGCATACATAGAAATATATGTGCACACACACACACACAAGCAGACAGCATACATAGAAATATATGTGCACACACACACACACACATACGTACAAACACACACACACACACACATACACACACACACACACAAGCAAATAGCATTAATAGAAGTATATGCACACATGCACAAGCAAATAGCATACATAAATATACACACACAGACACACACACTTGCACGCAGGCAACATACACATAAATACAAATGTGCATACACACACGTGAACAAATAACATACACATAAAGGCAGGCACACACACACGCAGACAGCATACACATAAACACACACACATCAAAGGCTAAGTGGAGCTCTTGCAGTAGGTTAGCGAGCACAGCTGAGAGCAGAGCAGCCTTGTGTATTAGTTGTTCCCATGAGGGCAGTCTGTGTCTCCCAGCCACTTTGTGGCTCACCGGCTGCGCATGAAATGGATTCAATGGATTGTATGTAGTCTGCGATGGCCAGTGATATCACCCCCCCCCCCCCCCCCCCCCCCAGCTGCGGTTGATGATAAGCCGTTGACTGGTCCCTCATATCCTGGATGAGGGGCCTTTAGTGCATTCACCTAAATACCTCTGGCTCAAAGCTGCACGGATTGCGGTTGTGAAGTGCCCTGGTTCAATTCGTGATGTTGGTGCATCAGAGGGCTGTTTGCTGCCCCCCCCACCACAGGGTGCCTGGTCCTGGACCGAGTTCAATGGACAGTTTCTTCTTCCGGGCTGGGGGGGGGGAATGTAGGACGGCAGCGCCCATAAAAACCACGACCCAATAAACTTGCCATTTACGTACCAACTCACATTTTAAAAATAGCGCTGGTGCACGCTTGGATTCCCAGATCTTCATCAGAGAGCAGTTTCTCACTGGCTCTGGCCGCCCCCGCTCCCCCGGGGGGGGAAAATGTGGCGTAACCACTCCGGCTACAGCGCAGACAAGGCTCTTATCTCTTATCACCAAGACTGATGCCTAGCGGCTGGCTGAGGTTTGCGGTGGATAGTGAGGGGTGTCGGTGGGGGTTAATTGGTCTTACCGTACATGGGCCAACCACAGGCTATCAGACTGCAGAAGTCACACGACTGAAGTCCACGTTAAAAGCTTGGATTGGTCTCTTGTGCACCAGGACCGGAGTGTCAAGAACAGAGGGGTTATCTTTGCCAGAAGTTGCGCACGCTGCAGTTTTCAGGGTCAGTGGTTCTTGTCACCCGAGGTGACAAGCAGAATAGTACCATGGGCTAATGGGAGTATGTGTAAGCGCTTCTCTGATATGCTGGTTGGAGGGCCTGGTGCTGCACCCGGTTTCAACCTGAGGGCGCCAGGTTATACCTGGAGACCCATGACACCATCTCTGCTTGGTCATACTCTGACATGGCTGTCATGGGAGAGAACGCAGTGGAAAGGGCATATGTGATATATATCTGAAGATGGTGTCAAATAAAGGCTAGCATCCTGGATTCTCGTCAGTCACAACCTATTCCTCAAATAAACAATGTGTGGTGATGCATATTATTGAAAAAGCTGACTATGGCTGAGTGCGGCATAACAGGGGGAGAAGCACCTGTATTTCTCCAAGAAAGACAAAAGAAGCGGCGCTACTGAGAAGGTAAACCAGCAGATATCGCATTACTGAACCACCAGCCATGTGAGAAAGAGTATGTGTGCGGGTGTATGTACCGGAGGTGGCCAGAAGGTGGCAGTGTGAGCATGCGGCGCACGCTGATGTTCCTTCCTGAGCCTGGAGCGTGCCGCTCAGCTCTCCCGCCCCCTCCTGCGTGGAGTCTGCTCCTCGCGGCCCCGCTCCCCCCGATTCTCCTCCTTCCATCAGCGAGCAGATAAGAGAAACCATTATTACCGCTCAAACGCCCGTTTAATTACACACCGTTGCCTTGCGCCTCTCTCCGCTTTCATCCCGCTCTCCTTCGTTCTGTTCTCTCTCTCCATCCGCAGTTAATTTGCTTCACTCCATTTTTAACCTTCTCAGTGATATTTCGATGCTCAGAGATTTTCCTTTTTGGGTGGGGAGGGGGTGCAGAGAAAAAGTGTGAGCTGGGCCCGGAGGGTGGGACAGTTGCCCGTCGAGTTCAAACGAATCGATCGACCCCCTTATCTCACCAGAGCAGAATGGTCAGTAGCAGACCGCATGACAGAGAGAGAGAAGGACAGAGACGGAGAGAGAGAAGGGATGGAGAAAAAGAGACACAGACGTGGGGTGACCGTGAAAGAAGGGAATGGAGGAGGAACTGGTCAAAGATACAGAGATGAGGTTTTCCCTTCTCCTGGTGCCCTTCTAACCTTTATACTCTCATCCTCCTCGACCTTGGTTGCTGAGTTCAGTATTCAGAGCTGCATAACTTCATACATCACTGTGTGACAGATTGACACACGTTCAGATGTGGTCTGCCCTTGCCTGTGTGCGCCCTTGTTCATCTGGCCTTGTTCTTCTGCACTTTTGTGCCTTTGCTTTGTCAGTCGGTATGAGATCATGTGTGACTAAATTTACATGTTTCTGAGTCAAGACCGCATTTTGCATTCTGCTTTTTCGCATAAAGACACACAGACACAGACACACACACACAGTTTTTCCTCATGTGTATGTGACAGAAAAAAACAGGGGGACACAGAGTTAGATTTTTGATGTGTGTGCATGTGTGTGTGTGTGCGGGTGTGTGTGTGTGTGTGCGTGAGGCACTGTAGGTCCGCGAGCACTGAGCGGTGGGTCCTGCTAATCGTCCTCCTGCCTGACATTGTGCCACCGGCTACATGTTCACTTGTTAGCTGGCTCGTTTATCCCCCTTAAGCCTGTCGCGTTGCGTGAGCCAGGCTTGCTCTGTAACCGCGGGAGCCTTTGAAGGATCCACGCAGAAGGCGCCACAGACTTATGGGCTGCGGCATCTCCGAAACAGCCTGATTGATGTGGCAGGGACAGAGCACTAATTACATTTCAAATCTTCTCCAATCCTCTCCCCCACGTTCCTCTGTAAGTTATTGGCATGTGGCTTTGATGTCTTCATTTATTGACGTGGCCTTGCTGAGAAAGTTGCCTTGAAAGTTGTGCAAGGGAAGAAGTTCACCTCCCCTTTTCCTGGGAACATTGGCGAAAAAGTACTGGGGACTGAGAGCTGAAGAATGGCATCATTAAAGAATTCGTCAGGAAACATGAATTTCTTTTTTCACGCCACCCTCTTCACTGTCACCTGCTGTCGTCACCTCTTTACCACTTCTCCTTATAACCTCTCCTGCCTCGCTGTCCCTCCAATCCATCTTCGCCATCCGCCATTTAACCCGTCCAAGGCTACAGAGGACCGTTAGAATAAGCAGCCTCTCGTTGTGGCTTGCTGAGGCAATCTGTTCAGCTGTATCGAACTGTAGGGAAACGTGTGTTCATGCACAACACACACGCGCGCGCGCGCGCACACACACACACACAGAGATGGAGAGAGAGAGAGAGAGAGAGAGATGGAGAGAGAGAGAGCACTGTTACCGTAGCCGTTACCCAGGCGTTTGGCGTGTGTCATCCTCATTTTCTGATAAGCTCTAAGTGACTGGCTGTCTCAGCGCAGCGCAAGCACCTCGGAATTTGAACAAAACACAACCAACTGGGGGACTCGCCCACACTCATTACTGGCGCTCAGCAGTTTGGAAACAGATACTGACCGGGACAACACAGGCAGGTAAGTTTCCTTTGTTACTCCACAGGAATGATCATTTGTTTATTATTATTTTTAGTACAATAATGGATCTCCTCAATGCTGTGGTAAAATAAATAAATTGAACAATTGCTGTAACAATTTAACCCAAACATCGGTCCGGGAGCGAATGTGCATTATTATTATTATTATTATTATTATTATTATTATTATTTTATTGTTGTTGTTGTTCTATTAGAATAGTGGCATTATTATTATTTCTCATTTTATGTGTATTATTGTAATAAAAATTGAGAACCTTCCAGTTTAAAATGCCGACTATTATCGTTATTTTTATTCTATTGCAATTTTTGAGGTCTTATTTCTACTACTATTATTTTCTAGAACAATGTGTAAATTATGTACATAATAAGACCGCGACTATTTAAAATTCCATGCAGGCAAGGGAGCAGGTTACAAGTTCGTGTTTAGTCAGCAACATGCAAATGTTGAGCTGGTACCAGTTCGATATTTTGTGGAATCGCAAAATGAGCGGAAAAAAGGTTGTTCCGTTTTCCGGGGCTGCTGTTATTGTTGCCGCTCGGAGCGCGGAATGCAAAGGTGAGTGGCCGGGAGTAATTGAATTCAGAGGGACAGATCAATCGGGCTCTCGCGGCCGAGAGGTAAAAGCGATGATCGATTGCAGTAATCGATCCAGCTGACAGGCGGGGGCGTGGTGTCAGGACCGAGCGGGATATAATGTCAGAATGACAGAAGAGATTCGAATAATTTTGTTTCGTGAACCAACGAGGTATGCGCCCCTCATTGCGTTTTGATAAGGGGATAAGGGCGTAGTTGTTGTGCGTGTATGTGTTGGCAGCTATGTGTGTGAAAATTATGTCATTTGTTTGTCTAAGACTCAATAAGTATTTATGAGCTGTGGTTCACTTCAGGCAAAATATTGCCTGAAGGGCAAGATGCCCCCCCCCCCCCACTACCACTCATTTCCTCCCTCCCTCCCTTCTCTTGCTCTCAGTGGTCCCATAGACATCCATAATTAACTTCAGTCACCCCCCCCCCCCCCCCCATCGCCAACACCGTCCATCCCTCCCACCATCGCTTATCTCATTCATCATTTACAATGACAGAAAATCAGCTTACCGTTAATTACACACGCCTGAGTGACCAGCCCAGCGAGCGCAGCTGCCGGCTACTGTACCTGCGCGCAGCAAGTGCAGGAAGATGTATACAGGGGAAGAGGGGAGGGAATGCACAAACAAGGACAATGAAGGACAAGAAAAAGAAACAGAAATGGAGGAAAGACATTTAAAAAAAACTGTTGTGAACACGGTTTTAGTGCCGCATTTACGTTTATTTAGCCTTTCCCTAAACGGTCTGAAGCACAGAAGAACAGCCCCCCCCCCCCCCCCCACACATTTTCTCCCGCTGTTCTCTGCTTCCTCGAGGGAACAGAGCCTAACCATGCATGCCAAACACAATAGGCCATTTCATTACACCGTTCCCGTTCCATCTGACAACAACAGCTCCATCTATTAATTTCTTCTTCTGTCCACTTCTTTCTCTCTCTCTCTCCCTTGTCTAACTGTCTCTCTCACTCTCTCTTTCTCTCTCTCTCTCTCTCTCTCTCTCTCTCTCTCTCTCTCTCTCTCCCTCTCTGCCCTGTATCGCTCTCTCTCTCCCAGGATGTGTGGCGTGGATGTGGACCTGGAGGACGAGGGCGCGGGCGAGGAGGAGAGGGAGGCGGAGGAGTTTGGGACGGGCGAGCGCGTGCGGATGCTGCCCCCGCCGCCGGCGCACAGCGAGGCGGGCGCCTGGGGGGCGCGGAGGGGCCCGCTGGGGCGCCTGGCCTGGGGTGCGGGGCTGCTGCTGTGGAACGCCGGCGTGGCGGCGCTGTGCGCGCTCGTCCTGGCTGCCGTCTTCGCCCTGGTGCTGCTGCCCGCGGCCCTGCTGCTGTGCGCTGGCTTCCTCTGCCACTCGCGGGTGAGCGGCCCCCGACTCGCACCACACAGAGAGGGCGCTGGGGGCAGGCCGCAGTCCCCCCGCAGCACAGAGAGAGGGTTTTGGGGCAGGCTGCAGTCCCCCCGCACCACACAGAGAGGGTGCTGGGACAGGCTGCAGTCCCCCCCAGCACACAGAGAGGGCTCTGGGAGCAGGCCGCAGTCCCACACTCTTAGATCGGGCTGAGAGGAATGGGTGTTAGTGTCTTTGGGAACTCGTAGACAGTATGCTCACTCGTAGGTGACAGGCCAAAACCCAGCTTCCTTCTGACTCTCACAGTCCCATGTGATGAGTGACACCAGTGCCTTGAGACAGAGCCGGCGAGACCTTTTCACATGTCTGAGATGACTTTTGATGCTATTCACAGCCAATAGCCCCTCCAAACACCAGCACGCGCACACACACACACACACACACACACCTGCATGAACTTTCTGCACGATAATCGAACTCTGGGCTGGGTGGAATGCATTTTCAGCCTGAGTGGACCTGAGTGCGTGGAAGCCACACAAGGCCAGAGCTGGTGGCCGCAGCGTAAGTGGCTTCAGACCTTTAAACATCCGCCCTGGAAGCCCCTAGATTACTCTGTGTGGCGCGGAGCACGCTGTGCTCTCCTCTGAGTCTGGAGCGTTGCTTAGGTCGGCGGGGGGGGTCACTTTCTCTTTGTGCATTTTTTCTTTTACACCTTCTCCCTTTAGTTCTGTCTTTGTCCCTCTCTCTCTCACTCTGCACCACGGGAGTTGATGAGGTAAAGAAACACACTGCACCCCCCCCCCCCCCCCACCACACATATACACACACAGATACACGAAAGAGCCGACAAGGTGAGAATGAGAGTGTGGGGGTGAGAATGTGACGAGGTGAGGACTCGTGTCAGCTCGCTGGAGACTTCGGCAGTGATGTAAGTAGCCAGACAAAGGAAGGAGGTAATGATGGAGGAACTCAACCGGCAGAGCGAGCGACTGCGTGGGAAAGTATGAGAGTGTGTCAGGGAGAGAGAGAGAGTGTGTGTGTGTGTGTGTGTGTGTATCAGAGACTTGGGGGGGGCAGCAGGCGTGGGTAGGGAATTCCTATAAACGATGCTGGCAGTGACAATGAGAGGATTTATAGATTGCCCAAGGGAGTCTTATAGCATGCATTCCTGCAGAGTCAAAGTGTGTGCGGTAGAGAGGGACTGTCGTGCCGGAACACCGATACGGACGCACGTTTACGCTTTCACACTTTCGGCAAGTTTTTAATGAGACCAGACACAACACATCAACACCTGTTTTGTTCCTAATGTCTCTCCCCCCCCCCCCCCCCCGGCTCTCTCTTCTGCTCTCCTCCATTTCCTCCCTCTCCAGCGATGACAGTTTATTGACAGCTCAGGGTGTTATGGACTGCTTCTGGGGCTCGTTCGCAGACGAGCCGACGGGGAGGGGCACCGGGAGAGAAACTGTCACAAACCGGCACGTTCCGTCCCATGCGCTGGCGCTCTGTCACACTCTCAGGCACACACACGCGCACACGCACACACACACACACACGCACGTCTCCCACTGTCTCTCCCTCACCGTCGCCTCGGCTGTCCCTCCCCTCTGCCCCTCACCCCTCCTTCCCCTCCACGAGTTAACTCCTTCTCTCCCTCTTCCCGTCCCCTCAGGTGCTGAACTCCCCCTCCCCTCTCTGCCGCTACCTGGACGACAACAGCTGCTCCGCCCTCATCATCCTGGGCTTCGTTATGATGTCGCCGCTCGTGGTGGTGGCCGCGGCGACGTTCTGCGGGCTGGTGCGCAGGCTCCGCCTCCTGCTGCTGTTCCAGCCAATGGCGCGCGCCTGCTATCGCGGAGGGGGCTGGGGGTGGGGCGGTAACGTCCGGGCCTGGGTCTGACGGAGCGCCGCCGACGCCGTCGCTGTGTGGTTTTCACCCTAACTGTAATTACTGTAGTCACTTAATTATTGGACTTGATGAGTTCAGATGACGAAGAGTTTCTGTGATTTATGATTTTGGAGTTTCTCTCACTCTGGTCCCGGAGGGGCCAACGAGTCGTTACAGATCACAGCTGAATCGGTGGATTCAAGCACAAGCCATAGGCTTCCAGCAACTAATTAGTGCTACCTTACGTTTCCAGTCCAACAGTATTTCACATTGCTCTCCATTTGTTTCTGAAGTAAAAAAAGAAAAAAAAGTTCTTGGTGAAGGTAACTTTCTTAACTACCAACTTAATAATATTAAGCTTTTTAAATATCAAAATCCCAAAAGGGAAGGAAACCAGAAAAGTGACTGTGCCCTTCAGAACTCACAAGGTTCCTGAGCCACCATCAGGCGACCGCTAACAGGCATGCAAATTCCCTGTAGATCCAACTCCAAAGCGTTCCGATTTGTTAAACCTAAATCCTTTGCGAGTAATTGGTTTGGATTTGATTTCCCTGTGAGGAAGTAGGAGGAAGGGACTGTTTTGACCTTCTCTGTGCGACTGCCAGCTGGTGACCCCATGGCCCCCTAAAGACCCCCAAACATCCCCTCAGCTTCAGACAGCTGTATCAGCACCTTGGTTGTACCATGGTCATCGTTTCAAGTCGTACACTAGGTGTTCTCCAAGATGGCGGTGTTCACATTATGGCTGGCCAGCGACGTAGTGCATACTTGCCCATTACACAGCCTGCATCATAAGACAAACAGACACGATGGACGAGAGACTGAAACTTAATTGGTCATGTTTGGGTGCCCTAGCGGCATATGTTATTCCCTCACATTTTACTGAGCTGACACTTCACAAGTAAGCCGTTTACACGGCCAGATACCTTTACCAAAACAATTAATTTAAGTTAAGTCCAAGGATCGAATGTAAAACAGCAGTTTGCTGTGTTAGGGCTTGACCATGTAACCCTCTGGTCACAAGTCTGGCTTCGTTAATTCCACTTCCACCCATTCTAAAGTGTACACACACACACACACACACACACATCATACAGCAGAGTTTTTTTCAAGTGCTGGGAGTAATTTGTTTATGCATGTTTGCCGCTCTTTGAGCTGGAATAGCATCTAATTTGCCCAATTTGTTAGCCAGACACCAACCTACAGATTGCATTTTGTACTAGAAGTAAAATAAAATTAATTTAGAACATAGTGCACCACTCAGAACGAAGTAATGAAGGCAAGAGTAATCATTTAGGTGGTTTTTATACAGTGACTCACACGTTCAATCAACGCTAAAAAGTTAGCTAGCTAAACACAACTTCCTGGCAAATAAAAAGTGTGATTAGCCGGCAAGGTGCTGTAATTATGTTTACATGCTTGTACGATATAATGGAAAGTTGTTCAGGGGCTGCAGTCACACTGTAAGATCGGTATCCTGGGAACAGCAAAATCCTCATGGCTTGTGAGCCATTATTTGTACAAAATATAATCAGATATAACCAAATGGAAAACAGACACTTCAGCCAACATCAGATTTTACCACAGGCAGAAAGCTCTGTGGGGTAATCATGAAAGACTTGTAAAATTGATTTTTTCCTGCTGAGAACAGAATGTCTACTGCTTATTTAACTTTGTGTCCCGGGCCTCCCCCGTTCTCATTACTTTTCCCAGCCTGCCTCAGTCCGGCTCGTTTTGGCCCTATTCAACCCTCACTCGGAGAAATGTGCTGAGGCCAGTGTGCGTTTGGCCTGTGTCAGGTATGCCTCGGGGGGATGGGAACACCTCTGCTGAATGCAGGGTTACTGTGGTGCAGCTGAAACCAGGCTGGTGGAAACAGGCTGTTATGGCTAGTGCTGCCAGGCCAATAAAACCTGCAGGATGGATGCTGGCTGTGAAGAATGCTGTACTCCTCTACAGCAGGATACACACACACATACATACACACACACACACGCACGCACACATCCACACACACACACACACACACACACACACACACACACACACACACATACACATACACACACACATACAAATGCCTGTGTCGGGGACACATCTGTGGATTGGCATGGGCCAAAATACAGAGTGTCGCTCATACAGTTCAATACTGTCTCCTAAATGGATTGATTTACTTGTGTATGTATGCAATTTTTAAACATGATATTTGAGTAGCTGGTGGTTGTAGCAGTTGTACAGTCTGTCAAATGTCATCATTAAAGAATGGACATTTTAACAAACTGGGGCTTTGGTCTGTGTTAAAGAAATACGCTCTGATACTCACAAGCACACACACACACACACCACACACCACACACCACACACACACACACACACACACACACACAACCACACATCCGTGCACTCTCTCCCTTCACATATACACTCACCCCACATGTGCGCACTTGCATACACACACACGTGTGAGCACATTCATGAGAAAAAAGATGCATAATGGGGTAATTGCTGGGAACATGAAGAGGTGCATGACCCTGAACGTGGTTCTTCAGTGCTGGACTAGTGCTGGATAGTCGACACAAAGAGGAATGAGGCTGGAGCTTTTACAGATTTACAGTGTTCTTCCCCTGTGAGTATCCTCCCACCTTTCTGTCCCGCTCTGAGACGGCCAATCAGATCCCTTGATAATCACCACCAAAGCGTTAGGAGCTTTTATAATTTCCATACTAATTATTTATAATTACTATAATTTAGCTCATGGTAATTCACCTTATTTGAAGTTCGCTGTGCTCATACCGCCCCATTGTTAATTAAGATTAAATAAAGGTGGAGTGGGCTCCCAAGTGGCACAGTCAAAGAGCCAGTTTCATGCTCGCGCTTGGGGCGGGTGCTGTGTCATTAGCTGACAATGGCCGGGCCTCCACAGCGGCTCAGTGAGGAGCAAGCCCAGCACCACATGAATAAAACACCCAGACCTCACGGTACAGCAGGACATGATTATAAACACATCACTGCATCGTGTATCTCTGTAGCAAGTGCCCTTTCCCAGGGCAGCTCCACAGAGCTCACATTTTATACGCTATCCATTTATATATCTGGGTATTTTGACTGAATCAGTTCAGGTTCCTTACCCGGCCCACACATTACAGCAGCTGTGGCCCTTCGGGGAACCAAGCTTGCAGACTTTGGCAGACATCGCGGGTGACTACTTCAACAGCATAAATGGGCTTTAGAGGTTGCCCTTCATGCAAGTTTGTTACAGGTCTGATTTTGACTCTTGCATAGAGTGCAGAGGAGGAATGAACCCAGGGTCACCTCTGCTGTTGGCAAGCTTGTTGACACACAACATTTTAGAGGCACTGCAGTTATAGGCTTATGGGGCTAAACAGAAATAACATTTCCTCACTCATCATCCCATTTATTTTGAAGTACTTTGGCAATCATAATTCGGCAGCAATATTGACATCTTTTAATTGACGCTGTTGCACCTAATGGGTTTCCAGCTTGCTCTGCCGTTTCCCATTGCAGCAGAACGTGTTCAGGGGAAAGAAATTTTTCCGAAAAATGAGACGAGTGAAATCTGGCGAGTTCCACGTGAGACGCGCTGTGAATTTGAATCCGTCTGCCTGCGCGGTCCCCTCGGCGTTAGAGGTTTGGAGGTTGCCCTGTTCCTCAGCTGTGCTTTAAAATAGCCTGGGCCTCTGTTTACCGCGGACGGCTGACCTACATCGCAGCTGCGGACGCGACCCAGGAACGAAAGGCTTCAGACAGCGCGGGTGGGGACACCTGATGGGGACACGGATGCTGTGCGTTTTCTCGCCATCCGACACAAACGCAATGTCGCAGGTAACAGTGCGTGTCTTCCTTGCGGGACCCAGGAACCCTCCTCCTCACCCCCACCCCAACCCAACACACACACACGCATACACACCCACCCACCCCCACTGATCCATTACCATGACAACTTGATACCAAAGGGGCTTCGCCATGGCAACTGGGAATGAAGCGACATTTATGGTAATGATAACAGTGATTACCGCTAAGTAATTCGCATTGGGGTTCCTCCAGAGGCAGAGGGCTCGGAGAGAGACAGAGAGGCTCATGGGTAGAGGGGCTGATGGGCTTATGGAGAAGTAGGACACATAGTTCCACGGAACTGTGGGGTGAGTGTTTGTGCGCCCCTGTCTGGCTCAAGCAGATGGGGCGATTGGAGCCGGCGTGGCCGGAATGTCCCCTCTCTCAGCTGCTTTCTCTTTGAGGGCCGCCCCCTATTATTCCAGGAATAAATGACTCAGTTTGGTCATGGGACACAGCAGGAGCTGACATTCTGATATCCTAAAATCAAATGTGCACACGCTGTGATAGGCTGACCCTGGCTAGTAAACACGGGCACTGATACACATGCGCACACCCACACACAGACACAAACACACGCACACACACACACACACACACGCGCACACCCACACACAGACACACAGACACACGCACACACACACAGACACACACACACACACGCTCGCGGCAGTAAGCTAAAGGTCCAGAGGATGTGCATGATTCTCAGCGTGTTCACAGACTGGAATGCAAGTTTGCTGAGGCAGGAAGCTATGAGTATACAAGAGAAGTGGTCTGGGAGACAGTGGAGCCCGGTCAGACAGGAGGGAAACCGGGGGTGTGCGTGGTCCTGACCCCCCCCCCCCCTCATTCCGTTCCCATGCGGGCGGGCGGGTGCACAGATGGATGGGAGAGTGTCAGCGCATTCCGAATGGGGCATTCTGGAGAGCTGCGGGAATATGAGGAATCGCAGCCAAAGAGAGCAGAGGTGCAGGACGGGCTCCCCATAGGTGCCCTCGAGCCCCAGCTGCCGACACTTTAGGATAGTGACTGGAGAGAGCCCAGCCCAGAAAGGACAGCTTCACAGGCACTCAGCCACGCTCAGAATGGACAGTTCAGCTTCACAGAGACCAGCTCAGTGAACCATTCCACTCTACCAACACACAGAATACCACACGCTCCAGTTCAAGACTGTGCAGCACACCACACACTCCAGTCCAACACTGTGCAGCACACCACATGCTGCAGTCCAACTCCAGTCCAACACTGTGCAGCACACTACACACTCCAGTTCAACACTGTGCAGCACACCACACACTCCAGTCCAACACTGTGCAGCACACCACACACTCCAGTCCAACACTGTGCAGCACACTACACACTCCAGTCCAACACTGTGCAGCACACCACACACTCCAGTCCAACACTGTGCAGCACACCACACACTCCAGTCCAACACTGTGCAGCACACTACACACTCCAGTCCAACACTGTGCAGCACACCACACACTCCAGTCCAACACTGTGCAGCACACCACACACTCCAGTCCAACACTGTGCAGCACACTACACACTCCAGTGACACATTTTCTGATGACAATACCACAGGGCACATGTGCATGAGTATATGTGTGTGAGTATGTGCATTAGTATATGTGTGTGAGTGTGTGCATGAGTATGTGTGTGTGAGTGTGTGCATGAGTATGTGTGTGTGAGTGTGTGCATGTGTTTGTATGCATGTGCGAATGTGTGCATCTACAGTATGTATGCGAGTATGTATATGAATGTGTGTGTATATGATTGTCTGTGTGTGTAAATGTGTGAGTGTGTGTGCTTGCATGCATGTGTGAGTGTGTGTGTATAGTATGTGCATTTGTGTGCGTGCGTGTGTGAGAGTGTGAGTGTATGTGCTATGTGAGTGTGTGGGTGTGAGTGAGCGTGTGTGAATGTGTATGTGTATAAGTGTGGGGCGTGAATGTGTGTGAGTGTGTTTGTGAGTGAGTGCATGTGTGGGAGTGAGTATATGTGTGTGTGTGTGTGTGTGTGAGTCTGTGGGTGTGTGAGAGTGAGTGTGTGTGAGAGAGTGTGTGTGTATGTGTGAGTGTGTGGGTGTGTGAGAGTGAGTGTGTGTGTGTGTGTGAGAGTGAGTGTATGTGTGTGTGTGTGAGTGTGTGTGTGTGTGTGAGAGAGAGTGTGTGGGTGTGTGAGAGTGAGTGTGTGTGAGTGTGTGTGTGAGTGTGTGTGCATGTGTGTGTGTGTGTGTGAGAGTGAGTGTGTGTGTGTGTGTGTGTGTGTGTGTGTGTGTGTGTGTGTGTGTGTGTGTGTGTGAGTGTGTGAGAGTGTGTGTGTGAGTGTGTGTGTGTGTGTGTGAGTGTGTGAGAGTGTGTGTGTGAGAGTGAGTGTGTGTGTGTGTGTGTGAGAGTGAGTGTGTGTATGTGTATGTGTGTGTGAGAGTGAGTGTGTTTGTGTGTGTGTGTGAGAGAGCGGGGCAGCGGTTGCCTGAGACGGGGTGAGCTCCTCTCCTCTGCTCTCGGACTGCGCCACTCATCTCCATTTACAGCACCTGCTCTTCCTCCCCGCCTCACTGTCGCGCCAATTACCGCCCCGACGCCATTACCGTGCACACCAATTACATCTACATAATGACTGCGCTTCGGGAGGGGAGGGAGACTTTATGGGTGACACCGTGTTTTTATAGCACTGATGTTTATGGAGGCTTCATGAACACAATTTCCGACAGTACCAGTAAACCGTGTACTTCTTGCTTCTGGATGGAGTCCGTCTGTTCATCTGCCTGTCTGTCCATCTGTCTCAGAACACTGTCCTGCTGGCAGGGCTGTTCTTCCCTGACTCCTGAGAGCCTATCCCAGCATGCACATCAGCCAGGAGATTCTTCTTTCCCTCTTTATGTGCCTTTGCCTGCGTGCCACAGCAAGTGGCTAACAGTGTGTCCGCAATGCGCAAAGGCAAACAGTGCAGCACAGCGGAAACAAGATAATGGCACACAAACGCAACCATGGAGGGACATGAAACACAGCACCAAGCTGGTCTCTCACTCGTGCCAGCACACACACACACACAAACTCCTGGACTCCAGTGAGAACCCTTAGACCGGCGCGTGCTGGAGATGTCAGCCTGTGTAGGTAGATAGAAATGTGGATCTCTTCAGGACCTAAAAATAACTTAGCGAAAGGTTTTAATTAGGCAGATTACCACAAGTTCCATTAAAGGGGCACATTAAGTAATTGAGAGCACACAGCGTCAGAGCCACAAAGCCAGAGGATGTGAGGGCTGGGCCACGCCCAAAGCTGAGAGGTAATGTTCTGCATTCGAGAACTCTTCAGCGCGGCGCGCGGGCCCAGTGTTTCCAAATGAACACCACAATTACTGCACACAATACCCGAGAGGGCAACGTTCTTTTACACTCCAGCTGCTCAAGTACTGTCACATTTCTATCATCTAGTTATATTTATAACTGACAATATATTTATTTTTATATCTTTTTTTCTACAGCGCATGCAGTTGCGTGTGATGTAGGCCATACTTCTAGCATTCAGTCAATTTTTGGTCTCAGTATTGAGCAGAAAGGGGGCACGCACACAAACAATGGCATGCACATACACAAGTAGGTACGGAGAAAGGGAGAGAGCAAGAGGAAGAGGGAGAGGGAGGGGAGGAAGAAAGGGAGAGAGAGGAGAAATTGAGAGAGAGAGAGAAAGTGAAAGTGGAAAAGGCAGAAGCTGATGGAAAGGGAGAAAGGAGAGATCCAGAGACAAAGAGGGAGCGAGAGCAGAGATTCAGGGAGAGGGGGAGAGAGACACGGGGAAGGAAGAGAAGGACAGAACGAGAGGAGGAGAGAGAATAGAGGGCGAGGAGGTTTGCAAACGTAGCTGCCGCGCTTGAGGGTCCTTCACCTCCATCGCTTCGTCCCTCTCTCCACCCCTCTCCCTCCCTCTCTAAACCACTCTCATGAAAATGAGTCTGGCTCCCAGGCTCTGCCCAGAACATAACTGCTCTTTCACTCCCCATTTTCTCTCAGGTACGGCCGCTGTGTTCCCGGCGCCACCACATTCTCCACTGGTGAAAATTACTGCTATTGTGGTGTTTACCTCCTCTGGCTCTATCTCACCACATTGCTGCGGGGAGTGTGTAACACTCTGCGCCTTTTTTTTTTTACCCACGGGAGCTTTGTTTTTGGGTTAGGCTGTAATTATAGACAACATTTCAAGTTGGACTTAATTAATTTTTTTGACTGGACAGGCAAAGTTGGCCATCTGGGCCGACAAGAAGAAATAAGATTCGTGCGAAGGGCTTAAGCAATATTGTGTTAATGCTTAAGGGTTTTGTTTCAGCACGCTTACGTATTGAATATGCACGCTCCAGACTGTGAAACAATCTCTGCTATTTTAAATACCTATGGTGTTTTGAGGAGGTTGATTGTGTGTGAGGAAGATAGTTACAGATGTTGCCTTTTGTTATGCTGTTTTATTAGGTTTATTCATGATTTATTTATTTGTTTTGGTTTTTTATATCATTTGCATGCGCTAGGTGTCTGTAAAAGGCCTGTTTCTTGTGTTTAAATGAAAGGGCATTGAAGGTCTTTCTCACCATTTCTGCATTCTCTCCCTCTCCCTCTTTCTCTTGTTTCTTTTTGAAACAAACAGAAATTTCCACTTCTCACCTCCACGTTCCTTCTATCTGGATTTTGTACTTTAGTAACCTTCTCCCTTCCTCTGTTATTGCCAGTGCTGAAATGCTGCTCCCCCCCACCCACCTGTTTTTCCATGATTTTAAACTCAGATTTTTATCCTAATACACGGCTGGGTCCCCTCCCCTCGCGCCCGCCACGCTCCAGCTCTCATTCCGCTGGGCCGGGGGAGCGGAGCGACCGCTCGTGCCTCCCTTTTGTCCCGGACCCGCGCCTCGTCTTTGTCTCACCTTCTCGTCTCCCTTTCAATTTGCCCTCTAATCACAGGTCTTCCAACAGCTCCCTCCCCTTCATTTTCCTTCCGTTTTTTTTTTTTTGAAAATCAATTCCTTTCGGAACCCCTCGCTCTGTTCTCCGCTTACCTGCTCCTTTTTTTGTGACTTTGAAATGAAAGTTGATTCAGGAGGAACGCGGTATTGTTCCCTCGCTGATGAATTCAGGCTCAAAGATCTGAAATTGCGTGCCTGCAGCAGTATTGCCAAAGAGAGGTACACACACAGCAACAGCTGTTCACATTTATGTGTACAAAAATCTGCTCGAAATTCAACGATAAGATAAAAACACAGTAAATTGAGAAACACCCACTCACTGGGTGACTCTGGTCCTTTTCTGAAAAACCATCACAAATTCTGCTACAGCCTTCTCTGGGTTTTCTCAAAAAATTTGCATACTTTGATGTGTCGAAGCATAAAATTGTTCTTGAGAAATGGTAAGTTGAAACGGTGGCCTTTCTGCACGCCTGGGCCCATCCACGCTTCCTCTGAGGCGTACCGAGGGCTTTTCTCAGAAAACGGCTTGTTCCTCCGAATGTTATTCGTTTACATTAATATGGAAGCCGGAGCTGGAAACTGCTAAGTTCCCCTTGATACACTTTGGTAACTATTGGAAAACGAAAACCAACACAGTGTATCTCCAGCAGCATGCTTCCCGTAGCAACTCACATTCTCAGTTTCACTCCCATTGCCCATAGAGGACAATAATATTATCGACAGCCCAAGACTGCCCTTCTCTGTGTTCTGTGGGACGAAAAAGAAATACAAGCTACAACCCCCAGTACACATCAGTACTTTTCATGTGATCCATTCAGTTACGGAGTTCAGATCATTTTTCATTTATATAGTAATATCACACTTAGTAACGAAGGTATCTATGGTTATAGCCAGATGTGCTTGCACATTTTTCATTGCGCAACAACGGAAGGCTCTGTATTTATCGATCAATTTAACAACATGAAGAGCAAAACAAATGACATCTGAGTCCAAACTAAATAAGGTTAATGCAATCGTCTTACAATTACGTTACTGTGAATAGCTGTGAAACAGTGTAATCTGTTTTATCAAACAGATGTCTCAATTTAAAGTATTAATTGCAGAGGTTTGACCTTTAAACTCAATTGAGTGCACAACTTGAATTACCTTGCCCTAGACTAACATAAGTCACCACTGGATGAACGGTGCCACAAACTGATTCGGCTTCAGTCGTTGCAGTGCAATGTTTTTATAAGTATTGGATGCATTATCGCCTCATTGCAAAGTAAGCTTTTACTGGATTTGCTTCCTCAAAATGCTATTAGAGAGCGACAACATTTATACACAAGTTCCAGTGAATTTATTGTTCATATGTGAAATGAAAATTCATGATATTTTTCTGTCCATGCACCTACCAACCCATGTTTAATCCTTATATCTATTTGTCCATCTCTCACAGACACACACACTCTCTCTCACTCTTTCCCACATGCACATACATACGCATGTGTGAATACACACACACGTACAGGCAAGAACTTGTAAGCTACGGAACATTCCGCCACGGTGTGGTTAGGGGCGTGGCCAGCGCCCCTATGACTCCGAGCGAATGGAGAGGGGTGGGATTACCCCGGTGCAACCTGTCTTAAATCAGAGTATGTGAACCGGATCCCTGAAAGACAGGATGCCCAAATATACATTCCTTTCTCTTCCTCACCTTTTAAATAACCCTGCTTATCTCGGTTAAGAACTACCTTCAGCTCCCGGCCCTCGCCTCCTGCCCCTCTCCCTCTGTGTTGTTTCAGTGAAGACAGATAAATATAAACTTAACGTGTTTTATCAAGTAGTTATTGTCATAGCTGTTATTATCATAACTGTATTATTGGAATTTTTAGGGATTTTCAGGAATTTTATTGTTTATGTTTTGTATGTAATGTTTTTTTTGTCTTTCACCGATTAAGGACAAGTTTGCCACACTGAAAAATGGGGACGCGACGCCCCCCCCCAAACAGTGGTGACAGTGTTGACACTGAGGGTTTACAGGTTGATGGCCCTAACTTTACACAAAATTGCCTGACACATTTGCAGGCACAGAGCAGGCTGTGAAGATTGCACAGCGTTAAAATGCTCACAACTGGTTACATGACTTGACCAGTATGTTGGCTTACCCAAAAAATTGAAAAGCACTATGAAATAAATCTCATATGCATAAATTGGTGCATCAGGATGACATCACAATAGGGCAAGTTAAAACCGAGTCTTAAATAGGAAGCATGCAATTTGAAATGGGACTCTTTAAAAGCTGACTGTAAAAAAGAAAAGATGAACAAAAAAAATGAAAAAAGAACGGTAATTTCAGTGATACAAGGGTGAACCAATTTAAAGACATTAAATGAGCTATGAAAAGCACAGATATTTCAATGGTCGGAAAGAGAGAAATATTGAACAAAAGCTCCTTTTCAGGAAATGAGAATGCTTGGAAGGAGGACAGGGGCAATTTTCACATTGACTGGCATTTCATTCCACCACTGAAAAGCTGAGGAAGGCAGATTCAGATTTAGGCACTCGAAACCAGAGAGCTGGGAGGGATGGGTGAAAGTGATCTCAAAGAGACGAAAAACAGCATGGTAAGACACTCAGAGCAGACCACTGTCAAACCTAAAAGGAGCATAAAAGTAGACACAGTGGTAAGCCAGAGCAGGGATTTTTGAAGTGAGTGCCAGAAACAACAGGGACCCAGTAACAAGAGCAGAGGAATAGAGCTGTAAGAATCGGGAAGGAAGCAGACGGGCAGCCATGTGGAGTATTGTTTTTGGATGTCCATGGCTGGACACCGGTATTGTGCCCTTAAGCAAGGTGCTCAGCCTGAATTGCATCAATAAAATAGTCTGCTGTTTGAATGGAAACCATGTCAAATGTGCATCCTGTAAGACACCCTGGAGAAAGGCATCCGCTAGGGAAATAAATAAAAATAAATAAAACCTACACATTCTTCATTGTACGTTAATGCATACCACATAGTTTGGATCCTTGTAAAGCTGCCAATCAATATGGACGTGCAATATTACATTGATGTATATACACACGACACATGCACAGACACACTCACATGCACACACACACGCACACTCTCACTCTCACTGTCTCCCTGTGTATATAGACAAATGAGTGCAGTCCAGTGACATCCCCTCGGGGTGAGACAGTCCTCCATTTCTTTTCTTCGGCACGGTGGGCAGAGTGATGGCCCACGTTTAGCCGGGGATTGAAATGCTGTACAGCTGTGGGTGGGGGGAGGAGGGGGGGGTGCTGGACAGACAGACGGGTGAGTCGCTCAGGTAGACCTGCTCAAACACGGCCCCAGGGGCATGCCGCTGACAGACACAGCCTTTCTCATCCTCTCTCCCTCTCACCCTTTCATCACTGACACCTTGACAAGAACTGGAGAAAGTGTGTCAGCTCTGCAGAGCCTGGGGCAGAGAGAGAGAGAGAGAGAGAGAGAGAGGAGAGGGAGAGAGAGAGAGGGAGAGACAGAGAGGAGAGGGTCAGAGAGAGAGAGAGAGGAGGGGGAGAGGGAGAGGGAGACAGGGAGAGAGGGAGAGAGAGAGAGAGAGAGAGAGAGAGGAGAGGGAGAGGGAGAGAGGGAGAGGCAGAGAGGAGAGGGACAGAGATGGAGAGAGAGAGGGAGAGGGAGAAAGAGAGAGAGAGGAGGGGGAGAGAGGGAGAGACAGAGAGGAGAGGGAGAGGGAGAGGGAGAGGGACAGAGACAGAGAGAGATCGAGAGGGAGAGAGAAGGAGAAAGGGGGGGAGTGAGAGAGAGATGAAAGGAGAGGGAATGATGAGGGATCAAAAGTGAGTGGGAAGTGTAAGGGTAGAGAAAAGAGGAGAGGAAGAAATTAATGACAGGAAAGCTAGTTCATGGCTGGGGCCAGAACACTGTCATCATGCTGTCAACAAGACAGAGCTACGCCACACACACTTGGACACATCTGGACTGGGAACCAGGTGTGCTGCTTCCTAGTGTTACACACAGAAATGTGAGCACACACATGCATGCACATACATACACACATGCACACATACATGTGTGTATACACAGAAACACTCACATGTGCCCATACACACATAAACACACAGACACATATGCACACATATACACACAGACACACACACAGGGACACATGATCAAAGCATTGGTAGTGTGACTGTTCTGACTCCTGCAAAGCCTCAGTGGGTGCTAACTGAACTCACCCAGATGAAACTGTGTGTCAGAGCAGGTCACCGTGGTGATAGAACAACAATCCATCAAAGGCAAAGGAGAGGCAAAAATTTTTCCACCACCCACCACGTGGGCACGGTCAACTGAAAGCCAAACATGCAGATCGTATACCCTACACAGTAACTTACACAGGACATAATTTACTGTGTACTCACCCCACTGTACACTGCACACAAACACACACACACACACGCACACAAACACGCACACACAGACACAGACACACACACATGCACACACCCTCCACGCTCCCGGCTGTCGGTGTGCCTCTGTGCCGTTATTATTTGTGTGACTCACGCCCCTGCCTGCAGGCCACTTGGCAGCGAGGAGCTGCAGGTACGGGCAGCTCAGGTACACAGTGAGGCGGCAGGCAGCCGGATCCCCCGCAGCCTGCCAGCCTGTGGGACCCTGTGCGTTAGTCAGAGCCAGACTCCGGAGGCCACGCCCCCCCTGCACGAGGCGCTCACACACAGGCCAAGTGCGGCTCAGCAGCCTTTGTATTTTTCACAGGGAGGGGAAGTGCACTTCATTTGATGTTAACCGGGGCACCTTACATAGCATTCAGTTTTTACATGTCATCCGCTTATACAGCTGGATATTGGATGCAATTCAGGGAACACACCTTGTCTAGCTTTGGTTTACGAGCCCTGTGCCTTACCGCAATGCCACTCCTCTGTCTACTGCTACAGCAAGGTGCAAGTGGCGGCTTGGTTCTGAGGTGGGAACGAGGCCCTGATGTCAAGAAAGGAGCACAGCAGAGTGGGGTGAAACCGTGATCAATTCTTCGGGAGACAACAGTTGAAAAGGCTGGTGGTGGGGGCGACAGAAGGGAGAGACATGGAGGAAACTGACAGGGAAAGGGAGAGAGGGAGACAGGGAAAGAGTCCCAAAAAAGGAGGGGGGGGGGGAGGGGGGGTGGAGGGAGAGAGGAAGGAGACAAGGATCTATTTTGTTAGCCAAACAGGAATTCTGACCAATTGATAGCAGATAAAAGTCATCCAACTCTAGTCGCCGTTAAAAATGCATACCACTTTGAGTCTCGCCCTCTGGGTTGCGGGGTTAGACGTGGCTGCCCTACCCAACATCTGTATGTCGGTGTAGTCCAAAATCTACATGAATGTGTGCACGTGTGTGTCCGCTGTCTGTTCACATGCGTTTGTATGTGGAGCATGCAGATGTGACAGGGAGACAGGGCTCTCTCTGTCTCAGCCGACACTCCCTCCCTTTGATTGGCTGCCAAGCCCTTTCAGGCGTTCCATCGCCCCGGAGACCTGCACAGACAGATTCACACGAGAATACAATTGGCACAAACTGCACAAACACTTTGTTCAACATTTGGTTCAGAACAGCAACACAGCAAAGTAATAATTTCTAATATTAATAAACCTGCAAGGGTGTGATATTTCATTTAGTTTTAAAATATTAATGTCCTTTTTGTTCTCATACTGGTTTGGCAACAAAGCAGAAATGGTTTGCCGGTAAATCTGAAAATGAGACTGTACCGGCTGACGATCTGACAAACAGGAAGTGAGTGTGACGCGGGTGACCGGGCAGAGTGGGGGACAGGAAGTCAGTAGGGCACAGGGAGTAATGAATTACTTCCACCCCTGCTACCTGATTGGACGCTCTGCAGTTGTCCAAGTGTATTTTTATCCCAGCGGCTTTCCCTCTTTATCTCTCAGGTCCTGTTTAAATCCATGTGCCAAAATCTCTTGTCTCTGGACTTTCATGTTTTCCCTGGGATCTGTAAACTGTCGTACAAATTTTGTCTACAGCACCTGGGCCTCACAGATATCCTTGTTGCTGTCCTTTGCTTTCTATTCCTCTATATTTTCTTCTCTTTTTTTAGTTAGCCATTTTCTTTCACCTCTCTCACTGCCACCCCCCACCAAATATATATATATATATATATATATTTCAAGCATGTTCCTGTTTCAACAAGGTTACTGAGTAAGTATCCTCTTTTAAAATGTTCTAGTCTTGCCCTGATCCAAGTTCAGTTTGGTGCTTTCCGAAAGGGCACCTCTCAGTTAAACATCAGCTCAAGATGAGTGTGCATTGTTTTGATATGGCAAAGTTTATATTAAATCTTTTTCTCTGCTGAAACATAAGCCACATTTGCCAGGCTTAATTAGCAACAATGTATTGCTGTTGATACTTAACTAGAGTCCCCTCTTCTCTGGGGTCAGCTGCTCCTGCTGACGCAGTGTGAGTGGTTACTAGCCGATGGCGGTGGTTAGTTTCATTTCAGCTGTGAACCCCATCCCCTCTTCCCCTCCTACCCTCTTTCACCCCTCTGCCTGGTGGCTCAGCTTTCACTGAAAACTCAAACAATGGTAGCCCACAGCAAACCTGCAACACCACAACACAGCAAACCCACCAACACAGTATGGAAAACTGATAACCTCATACAACAACCTAAACCCTTCAATGCAGGCAGCTCAAAACCCCACACTGAAAGCAACCCAAAGCATCATGACACAGCCAAATCAAAACACAACAACACAACCAAACTAACTAAACTAACTACACTAACACGTCTTAACTAAAAACATTACAACATAACCCAACTCAACAGTAACACACCTCAAAACACAACACAACTCAACTCAAAACATAACAAACCAATTCAACCATAGATTCAACCTAGCAACCATAAATAACCAAAACAAGGCACAATAAAGTACACCACATCACATCAAGTACACAACCGCAAACTTACAGCCCATAAACAAAGCAGACAGACAACCCCACACACAACCCCAGAAAACAGCAAACTTAGAGCCCATGAATGAAGCAAACACACAAGCTCACAAAATGGCAAACTCACAGCCCATGAACTCAGCAAGAACACAACCTTTCTACCAAGCCAACACATACTGCCCCAAATAAGCAAACTGAAAACCCCACAATCAAGCAAACACACAACTTCCTTGACTTAAAAAAAAAACACCTTCACAGTATTAAGGCCATTAACACATTAACATGGGACAAGAGAGGGGAGAAATCTGCCTGAAATGTTCCGCTACATTATCAAATGATAATGTGTTTGAATTGGAATGCCGGGGCCAATATGCAGCCAAAAACTCCATTAAATGGCAAGTAACCGGAGCACCATAAAAATGATACAAACAGTTGCTGCACAATGGACGACACAATGAAGAACAATGGTGTGTAATGATGTCTATTGCAAAGCCAGTGAGTCATTCGGTCTTAAAGACAAATCGGCTTCACAGAGGATAATAACGATGCACAAAACACACACACACACACATACCCACACACACACACATACACACATGCACACATTGTGCACCAGCACAATGTCCTTTATCAGCTTTTATTCTGGTGTTCTCCCGCTCTTTCCTTCCCTGCCCTTTAAAGTTTCCATCCTCTCAGACTAAGAGTGGAGGGCCAGCCTGGGGAACAGCCTCAGAGGAACAGCTCCCATACTGCTCTGGCATTTCTCTCTCTCTCTCTCTCTCTCTCTCTCTCTCTCTCCCTGTCTTTCTCTCAGCCGTTTCACTGCCCCACCCTTTGGCCGACTCATCTACACTTTTCTCAACCCCCCCGTCCGCCACCAGTTCATTTCAAAATGCAAATGTAGGGCGAACACAAATGACAAGGCAAAGCCATTCAGCAATTGTAAATGCATACAAATGAATCTCGCAGAGCATTGCCTGGGGGCGGAAAGGGGGGGGGGGGGTTTGATGTGCACGTAAAAAGTAATATTATTTGTAAGATCATATCTTCCACCCCCATCTCCATCCTCATTCACTGCGCACTCCTCGTTCCCAGAGTCATTTTGTCTGGCTTAATGAACTGGTGTGGATTAGCCGAGTCCACACTAGGCTGTGAGAGCAACGCCAGTGCCTGGCAAACTTCTCCAGGCACTCAAATCTTGGTGGTAAATACATAATGCGCTCGGACAGTGAGTAATGCTGATATCCACCGAGCTGACACTGAGACATCATTTCTTCCAATTAAGGGGTTGGGCTTGACTAGGCGCGTTAACGTAATGGAGCCGTTTGAACAAGTGCGGAGAACGGTGCCCTTGTTCCCGCGGTGCAGTAACGCTAGCCCGCGATGCGCGGCGGGACGATCGAAGCGCGGCGCATTGTGCTCCCTGCCATTTGGATTTCGGTGAATTTGCGGTTGCCGCCGAATCAATGAGGGGATTGTCGTGAATGAAAGAACTCCCTCGTCTCAGCGTTCTCTGTTTTTTCCCCTTCTGAGTTTTCCCAATTACAATACAAAAATGCACTGTATTGGCAGAAAAGGCGACAGAGCTGCCAAAGCTCTAAGATGACATAAGTGTTTCAATGACTTTAACAACAGCTCTTTCTCTCCTTCTCTCTCTCTCTCTCTCTCTCTCTCTCTCACCCTCCCTCTATCCCCCTCTCCTCCTCTCTCGCTCCCTCACTGCTTTCCCCTCTGGCGTTGTAAAGGAATAAAATGGAGAGGAAAAAGAGTATTGGAAAAAGAGACTTCTGAGGTCCTATACCAAGTAATTAATTTTTAATATAATATTTCTGTTTAAATATGGCACAAGTTCATATAAAGTGTATATACATAAACACAAGTAGATATCAATAGCAGACACGTGTGCAATTAAACACATATGCATGCATACGCATGTTGTTTATGTGGACGGCATCCTTAATATTCACTATCAGAACCATACAGTATAGTTTTTCCACCAAATTCTTTGAAACATACTTAGCAAGAGAACAAAGCCTTATTTCTGACAGGTTTCCATGAGAACAACTCAAAGACACGCAATGACCTCACATGCAGGTATGTACGCGTGTATATTGGCCTGACACTGTTACACTCACTCATGATTAACAGGTCTATTGCCACAACTATATAGGTACCACACACGTACACAGATACTGTGCTCTTACCCAGATTGAACACACACAACCACACGCATACTGAATTCGTCCTTGAAAACAGACTCACTGTACACTAGGAGCCTGGAACACACACACACACACACACGCACACGCACGCACACACACACACACACACACAACTTTAGCGGGAATTTCCAATCAACTAGCATGATGTCATTTAAGTTTAAATAGGGGGGGGGGGGGCACACAAGTCCTGACAGGTATAGCAGGACGGGCAGAGGCTGCCAATCACAGTAAAAGAGAAGGAGATTTCAGATGTGTTCCTTGCCCTTTTACAGCTGCTCTTTTGAAAGGCCACGGGAATAGCAGAACACGCCTTATATGAGGCGCTCCGGGAGGGCGAGCTTTAAGCTCTCGAATAAATTGTTCCCTCTGTTGCTGTTTATTATATATACAAACACAGTATTACTACATTACTGTTATAATTTGGCCTGTTACCAAACTAAATTATGCAAATATTCCAATGTAATGATGATCGATCTTTCACAATCTGCGTTTGTTACTGGTCACAATAAAGATGATGGAGGAAAATGTTCGCAGACATTTTTTTCTCCTCTGAGAAAGCTTCAGATAATTTGTATCATCAACTGCTGCCAATGTTTCGGTCAAGAGTCATCAAGCGGGGCTAATGCGCACATAAATAAATGCACCGCAGTCAAGGAATTGCCCAGAAGCATTCATTCAGTCGGACTAATATATGCAAATGGTGCCATACAGCACCGGTGTAATTCTCAGAGGTCATCATCGCCAGGTATTATAACAACTGCTCAAAACGCCAATATCATGTTTAATATCAACCTCTAAAAGTATCCAGACATCCATTCTGAAAATGTCTTACATTTTAATGAGTCAGTATGCACCTTGGGTCAGTCCAACTCAAGACAACCAACATTTGGGGTGGGTTTATGCACTTTGATCTCAGTTTTACTTCAAATTGCCAGCCAATATTACTCAGGCGTTCATATTAACAAATCTGAGGTTTATACAGTTATACCAAAATCTCATATGGGCATATTGCGAATTTGTGGATTTGTGAATAATGTGGATGTTGATTTATTCCAACTACAATGCCCTGATTTTAGGATGGTGATCCTTTACATTCAGATAGATTATTTGCTACGTCTGAGGTCTCTGGGTTTGTATTATATCGCAGAAAATGATCGACGTGACTTGCCTAACCAAGCCAAAATGTTTACTTTCTCGTAGACAAGGGTTCAATATAACTTCAAGGTCCATGGTCCACTTTGGTCCAAGTACCGTACTAAATGAACGTACTGAGCCAATTTTGGATGTGTGAATCTTCAATAAAAATGACGCTGTTAATCACAATAAAAAGATGGCAAATAAAATGTTAGTAAAATTAGCAGAAACTGAATATCCTTCTCGTCATTCAGTGAATACTAGAGATTGTTCTATATTTGTTCACTGGGAGGGAGACCATCGACACCGTGCTGGAGCAACGGAAAAAATTATACTTCCAGCGGCGTCCCCCAGGTCACGAGCCAGTACCACCACGCCCCCACCCCCCCACCCACACCCACACCCACACCCACACACATACACATACACACACACACGACACGTTTGAAGACATCTGGTAAATTAACAGCTGGGTTAGCAAAGCAAACGAAGAAGCCTTTTCGTCAAAATGTAAAGCGCTTATTTTTCCCTCCACGACACCCTTCTCCATCCCTCCCATTTCCCTGTGTGTCCCGCACAATCAGTATAACGAGCTGAGAGTGATATATGTGTCAACCTGTCAGTCAGACAGCCTCTCAATCGGACACGCACCTGCTGGTCACTGTTGCGCTAATCCAATAAGACTGACATGTAGTTCCATTAGCTCTCAGGCAGTACTGCAGAGGGTGAGGCGCTGCTTCTAATGAGAATGAATAATAAATGAATGAAGCCAGCGGGGCAGACGCCTCCTTTCCTTGCGTTAAATACCGCTTTTCATCGCTCTCCAAGGACATGTCGACGTTAATAATCAGGAGCACATGAGGAGAAACAAGAGTTTATGACCTCTCACATAGTAAACCAAATACCACAACAAAACAATGCCCTCACTCAAGGGTACAGTGGCCTACGCAAAGCGGTCAGCCGACCGTTTAAATTTTCCCTGGATTTTTGATGGGTCCACGTATGCTCATAATATTTCTGGGACGTGAGCGCTGCCTCTGTTGGATGGCCCCTGAAGCATCGGAGTCAGAAATGTGAGGTAGCCTAATTAAGAGATTACTCAAGTGAATGGGGGTACTGCCACTCTGTCTCCGTCTCACGTTGATTGTCTACTGGGAGACGTGCTCAGACAGAGCGCTATCCGCTCACGCCTCAGCCGTAAATAGAGTTTTAATTTTACCACACAGGGGGTGCAAAGGCAAATAGAGGAGAGAATTTTCGAAATTAAAAGTTTAATTCTAATGCAGTCACCGCACCCAAGTATGTGCTTGAACATATTTGAAGGGGAAAATTAGAAATAATAGGAAAGACATTGGGCACATGTCCAAAAATAGCGACGCCTCAACTACTGAGACACTTAGAGTGAGAGTGAGTGAATTTGTGGTGGGGGGGGGGGGGGGGGGGGTGAGGGAGGGAACGGCCTAACGGGGGACGATCGGTAGCAGAAGAGACGAGAAAGTACAGAGGCTCCCTTGTTAGTTTTGTTCACGTCGAATCAACACAAATCCGAAGGAAACTGATAGCCTTGGAGAGAGGCTCTCCGAAGCGGACGCAGTGCGTGAGACGCAGAGGGGAGAGGACTTTGCGAGTTGGCTGCAGACGCTACAGGTGTTTGTTAACTTCGTCAGATAAAAAGTGGGAGGAGAGGGTCGATATCCAGAGAGGGAAAAAAAGACAGTGAAAAGAAAAGTAATTTAAACGGAAACAGAACAAAAGGGACACATCAAGTGTCAAAGGACCGAAGGGTGGGACGGCTAGTTTGTCAGATGGTTTAAAAGGGAAAGGAAGACGCCAGATCTTCCTGGAAGTTCAGACTGCGCGAAGTCGCGGGTCTGCAGGGAATGTCGGGGGAGCGAACTTCACTGGAGTGAAGACACGGACAATGCAATGGATACCCACTAGGACTAATCTCGTCGTGTGCGTACTGCTCTCCAAAAGTCTTCTTCCCAGTCCCGTGATTAGTCAAGCATATAACCACTAACTTCTAATGGAGCGCTGGATTGCACTCACCTTTATGCTGGTCGGTGTGTTGCCGAGGCCGACCGATACTCAAAACACCATACCTGAAACAGGTGAGACCCGTGGGGAGGGGGAAGATCATAGTTCAGGGGTAAATGCATTGAGCGATTTTTGTCGTATTTCCTGTTTATGGTTTCATTCTGCGCTAATGTGTTTTGTCAGCTCGATCTGGATAAATTGTGCAAATACCCACACTTTCCTAAAGAAACAATAATACACTTTCAGTAGTTTGAGCATATGTGTTGTTTGTTGATAATACACGCTGGAAGTTGCACAATAAATAGACGTCCATCATAACGATAATTATAACATGACGTTATTATTATTAGGTTAATGATAGTATTTTGGACCTGGCGCCTTTGTTGTAACACATGGACTTGAAGAAAAACCAAGAGACGTGTATTTACAGATGTTACCAGACTATGTTTTTCCCGTTTTATTTTTTCTCTACAAAGTTCTCAAAAACGAGCATGCAGGCTAGTTAGGAAACCCAAAGCCCTAACCTGATCGACCTTTGTCTACAACTAGCCCCATATGCTGGGCAATCTGGCGCTTTCCTGGCAGGACCGAACAGGATGCGTGGGGGTATTCAGAGAAGAGAAGGTGACTAAATGGGACTTGTCATGGCCAAAAGTGACTCAGTGGCACTTACTGTGCTGAGCGACAATGTCTGTAACAGACCTCACCCACTCAAATAGACCTACTTAGCGGAACTATAAAGTGAAAAATAGTCCTCAGTTTTGTACTGCACACACCCAATGAATAGCCCGTCTACCGTCTAATGCGTGAAAGCTTTTATCTTCCTCGTGTCATCCTCAATGCTAAGGAGGTAACTGTAAACGCAATGTATACCAACATCATAGAAGATCAATTACGGAATGACAATGACAAATTTACAGCGAATCAGCAGTATAAAACACCCTGTCTGCAACACCGATAGAGGAATTGCAATAGTGTACAATCTCCGGATGCTAACTTTGAGTTAACACAGCAGTCTGTGCGTGCAATGTAGCCTACTAAGTTTCCGAAGACTTTGTTTAATTTTAAAAATGAGCGCGCGCGTCTAGAGATTTGGGCCAGGAGTATTTGTATTTTAAATGCGTCGAATCAAACATTAAACCTCCGCCTGAAAAGAACAAGCTGTCAACCAACATTTGTTAAGCGCTAAATCTCTCCCCATCAATTTATATCAATGCCCCCCCCCCCCCCCCCCCTTTGGGTAGTACAATACGAGGGCACAACAGCATATCAGACAAAGTGTTTCGCGCAGGACGCCGAGAGGTGCTGTGTGTTATTATAGAGAAGAGGAAGTGGCAATGGGAGGTTTCGGCCTGGGAATGAATCCACAGATGATGAGATAGACGCTGGGGTAGTAGAGAAACAGTACAAAAGGTACCACGCGATGGCCTGGCACAGAACAGCAACGTGATTCTCGTCTTGAAAAGATTTTCTTTATTCCTCTTCTTCGCACAGGACACCCTTATCCAGAGCATCTGTCATATCTTACACTGTATGTCTCATCCACTTATATGTATAGGCATTTGTTATAGCAATTCACGGTAAACGCCTTACTTACAACACCTGTGTGTTATAAGATTTGACCTTGAAATAGATTCATTTCACATCTTTCCTTAAACATCTCGTTACACACATTTGCCTACATTTTGCCTAACCATTGCCTGCCGTTCAGTGAATTATTGCATCAGGGCTGAAAGCTGTATCTTGTGTTTGCGGGTTTGCCACGGAGGCCCGAAATTATGCTGTCATCAGCGCTTCTTTAGGGGGGGGGGTGCGTACTGAGAGTGGCTAAATCAAATTTGTGCAGATCCACACGGGTTTTGCACAGCGCGTGGCACGGTACAGAAGCTTGCGCCTGTGGTTGATTTTGGTGAAGAAGGACAGAAAAGTGTCCTCCCTTCCCAGGAAGCCGACATCCTGCCGTCTGCAGAGCTCGGGGAGCGGGGGGGGGGGGGGGGTATGTATGTGTCAAACGTTAGCGCTTTTGCCGTATTGATAGCTTGTGGTAATAGCGCTTGGACAGCAGGCTCGCGTTGCTCTGCATCGCATATCGCGCTGTTTTCAACACGCTGCTTTTTCCGCGGGCTGCTGAACGGCATCTGGGCAGATTGGACACACCTGCAGGCGAGCTGAGGGCCAGATTCCCTGAGAGCTGCAGCTGGAATAACCACCTGCGCATATGGAGAGGATTAGAAGTGGCGAGTGTGTGTGTTTGATTGTGCACCAGTTTGTGTGTTTTTGTCTGCTGGTGTTCTCTTATGTTCGCTTGTCTGTGTGTGTGTGTGCGCGTGCATGCATGTATGGTTTTACCAGTGTGTGTGGCTCAGTCTCTGCCCACACATCCACAAACAGCAGCATCAAACAAGAGGCCAAGTTGTTTGTTGATACTGATCAGGGTGCACTTTCAGTTCCCAGGAAATGTCCAGTCTTTCTTTTGACTCCCCCGCTCCAATCCCCATCCCCCCATCTACCAGGCCCCAACAAAACCCACATTACTCCACCTTACAGCCCTGACCTTTCGGTTTAAGACGCATATTCAATCAACATCTACCAATCACTTTGAGTCACTATGAAACACACATTACATTGTTCTCCACAAACACAGCTCAGCAAGCTCAACAATTGCTACAGCTAGCACACGAACTTCACTCACTTAAAAAAAAGGAACACTTAGCCATGGGCCGAAGCTGAGGACAAACGTTGAATCCAGGCCCAAGTCCCGGCTCCACCCTCACGGCCCCTCGGCTGTCGAGCTCCACCCAGCCTCCGGCCCCCGCGGACGGTCAGAATGCCTGTCCCGGGGGAGGCTTTGAGCGATTCGCCCTGGCCCTGCGCCACACGGCAGCAGGAGCGCTGTACCTCAGGGAGCTGTGCATTATCCACGCGGCCTCATGACTAATGCAGCTTCAGAGAGACCAACAGCACAGTGAACCAGCGGCGTGAGTCAGAGGGAAAGACAGCGAGCAGGGCTGAGGGACAGACGGACACTAAGGAGCAGTGGAAAGAGGGAGAGCCAGAGAAGGCCTGTTCAGGAGTCCCAACAGGCAAGCTCAGAGGGCATGGGAATGCAGAGAGAGGGGCCACAGTGTGTGTGTGTGTGTGTGTGTGTGTCTGTGTGTGTGTCTGTGTGTGTGTGTGTGTGTGTGTGTGTGTGTGTCTGTGTGTGTGTGTGTGTGTGTGTGTGTGTGTGTGTGTCTGTGTGTGTGTGTGTGTGTGTGTGTGTGTGTCTGTGTGTGTGTGTGTGTGTGTGTGTGTGTGTGTGTGTGTGTGTGTGTGTGTGTGTCTGTGTGTGTCTGTGTGTGTCTGTGTGTGTGTGTGTCTGTGTGTGTGTGTGTGTGTGTGCTTGTGTACTAACATGCACGTGTGTGTGTTTTTGTCTATGTTATTTTAAGATATAAAATCTTTCCAGTAAACATGCTTTCATAGCTATGTTAATACTTAGCTGACTGGCTATGTCTTGTTGAAAAAGATCTGAACTATTACTGAGGGAAATTACTTCCAATTAAATGTGCAAAGAGACTAGTATGACCTCTGCACTTAACACCATGTAGGCCTGAAAGCTGCATTATTTTTGTTGTCCATATCTATGGGAGGAACTTAGGCTTTAATACATTTGTTGGGCATTTTTTTGTTTGCTTTGAGGAATTACTGACTGTTGCCCAACCTAATTGCTATGGGCAGTTATGAAGTATGTAAATTATGTTATGTTTTAGGTATGAGCATGTTTTATTTTATTTATTTATATGAGTATGTAAGTATGTTTTATTTTAAAGTTGTTTGCGCATGTCTGCTCCGTCTGTTTTTCCTGTCAGGCAGTTATAATAGGTGTGTAAACAGAGAGGCATGTTTGGGCAATATCTTATTAAGGAGGATATTTTTGTGCATGGATGTTATGTTCAGTTTTTGCCAGGAGCTGGAATTTGGGGATGACCTGGAATTGAGTAAAAGGGGTTTTTTGCTTATCCAAAGCAGACATACATCCTAAAACATGTTATCTTCGAAGTTGTGTTATGGGTATTTTACCTTGGGACCTACCCAGGACTGATAGGAGTACCCACAGACAAAAAAGCACGCGCACACACACACACATACACACATACGGAAACAAGGGTTTATTGAAATGCCCCAACATGTGGAAAGATAAGATTCAGCCTTCTGTGAACTTGATTGCACACAGTCGCATGTGCAGTCATTAGCAGATATTGCCACACACACACACACACACACACACACACACACACACACACACACACACACACCACATCCACCCACAGCCCACTTCTGCGCCTCATCTTCCCCCCCGCATGCACCAAACACACAAACATTCGAGCACACACACCCACGCACGCACATACACACACGCCCACGCATACACTCCTTCTCTCTCTGGAATGCAGAGAGGGAACAGAGCTACTGTACATTCCTCTCCATCTTCCTGACAATTGCCAGAACACACCTCCCCCTGCTCTTTCTCCCCCCTTTCCCTCTCTTTCTCTCTCTCTGTCTCTCCCAGACCAGCTGCTCCAGCTGCTCCAGCCAGTAGCCCACGCTTGCCTTCCTTTACCCTCCGCTCTTTATCTGTTAATCTTCATTTCCAGCTGTAATTTAAAATGTCCTCTCCAAAGGGAGATTTGTAATAAAAATTTCTTTTAATTCTGCTTTGCTGTGGGCACTTCTATACCACCCTCGTGCTTCTCTCCCTTAATCTCTGCTGTTTGTTATTACTATTGTTTTCTTAGTTCGGCTGGAGACTTTCACCCTGATTACTCCTTTCTCCCTCATTTACCCTCTCTCTTTCTCCTTCTCTCTCTCTCTCTCTCTCTCTCACCCTCTCTCTCTTGTTCTCTTTTTTGCTCTCTCACTTCACTTCTCTTGCTGTCAGATTTGCTGCATTCTCTATAAAAGTTTAATGGGATGGTGGTATTCCAAGAAGGCCTAGAGTAAAGTAAGGAGGTGTGTGTGTGTGTGCGCGCGTGCACGTGTGGGAGAGAAGGGTGGACAGAGAAAGAGAGAGACAGAGAGAGAGAGACAGAGACAGAGACAGAGAGAGACAGAGAGACAGACAGAGAGAGACAGAGAGACAGACAGAGAGAGACAGAGAGAGAGAGAGAGAGAGAGAGACAGAGACAGGGAGAGAGAGAGAGAGACAGAGACAGACAGAGACAGAGAAAGAGAGACAGAGAGAGAGAGACATAGACAGACAGAGACAGAGAAAGAGAGACAGAGAGAGAGAGAGAGAGAGAGAGACAGAGACAGAGAAAGAGAGACAGAGAGAGAGAGAGAGAGAGAGAGAGAGACAGAGACAGAGAAAGAGAGACAGAGAGAGAGAGAGAGAGAGAGAGAGAGACAGAGACAGAGAAAGAGAGACAGAGAGACAGAGACAGAGAGAGAGAGAGAGACAGAGACAGAGAAAGAGAGACAGAGAGAGAGAGAGAGAGAGAGAGAGAGACAGAGACAGAGAAAGAGAGACAGAGAGACAGAGACAGAGAGAGATGGACCCACTGGGCACGGCAGAGGGAGAGCAGCAGAGAATGTGCAGGGAGCAGCTGGATGGATGGTGAAAGTGCGGCAGAGTGTTTGCCCATCTAAATGTCCTCGGCTGCCACGAGTTCTCACGCCCCTGTAACACTGTGGCAGTGTTATTACACAGGGGCAACGTCAGAGCAGTACTGCGTGGTGGTCACACTTCAGCGCTGTCTCTAATGGTGTTCTCCTCTGAGATGTATTATACAGTCCAATGATAGAAATTGCAGCTGTTACTGACATATGGAACTCCATTGATGTTGTGTGGGTATATAGCTTTCTTCAGATACCATGTTCCTCGTGGTATTGGAAACTTGTGAATAAGGAGGTCTGAAATCTCTTGCTTATGGTCCTTAACTGACATCCTTCTGCTAAAATCTGTGTGTCTTGGAGTGTAGGAAGATATTTAAAAGTGTGCTCAACTCCGAAGAGAAATATCAGCAGTACAAAATGTTTTGCTGGTAATACAAATGAAACTCATACTGATAAGAGCGGTGAATAATGATATGGTTTCAGGATGCTAACAGGAGACCCTCTCCATTCGCAGAGGAGGCCTTCTTAAGATCCCTGAACGCGGGGAAATCCGCAAACACTGCGCTGGGCTGATAACACAGTTATGCCCGAATGAGGATTTATTCCTGGCACAAAAAAACCCACACTTAATTTAGTGTAATAATGCAGTGCGGGACGAGTGATTAATGTGTTTATTTATGCATTAATGCAATAAGCACGTGTAATATGGAAGATAAACACAGGAGAGCACGGGTCGCTGCGGCGTTCTGTGGAACAGAGAGCTGAGCTGAGAACAGAGCGCTCTGGCGGGAACATCCGAAACCAAGAACGGCGGATCCGCAAACACAGAGCCGGGAACGTTAGGAACTTGGCATGCTTCTTGCGCGCAGCATCTCCACGTCTCTGTTCATACCTTTTTCTTTATTGACTCATGTCTGATTTTAAGTATTGTGCCAGTCTCCCTCCTTGTTCTTGGCAATATGTATCTCTCTCTTGCTCCACACCTCCTCTGTCTGCCTCTCGCCTCTCACCTGTGTAGCGCTGATGTTCGACGTTGTGACCAGATATTCCGCTTCTGCATTCCTTGTCCTACTCATTGAGGAGGCTGGCAACGGGAGGTTTCCGGTGCTGCCCGCGCTGCTATGCTGGCAATGGATGCTCTGTTTTAGACCACGTTCATCACAAACCAGCGAATCAGAACACTCGTAGCTTCCACAGCGGTGGAGACAGAACTTTCAGTGTGAGGCACAGGGAGCTGGTTGTCTGGTTCGTAAAATATAACGTCTGTGTCTCTGCTCTCTCCAGTGTTGAACTGCTGCGAAGGGGACGTCCTGTTCCTCCTGGACTCGTCGGGCAGCGTCTCGTCCTTCGAGTTCCACCGCATGCTCAGGTTCCTGTCCGAGCTGCTGCGGCCCTTCTCCCTGGGGCCCGGCCAGGTGAGGGTGGGGCTGCTGCAGGTGGGAACGGAGCCGCGCCTGGAGTTCGGGTTCGGGGCCCACAGCACTCAGAGGAGCCTGCAGGGGGCGCTGCAGGCGACCGTGCAGCTGCAGGGGGACACCAACACCGCGGCCGCTCTGAGGCTGGCCCAGGAGCAGGTGCTGGTGCCGGGCGGGCCCGGCGGCGCCAGGGCGGGGCTCCCCAGGGTGCTCGTGTGGCTGACCGACGGGGTGCAGCCCGGCGCAGTGGAGGGGCCCATGGCTGACCTCCGGGAAGAGGGCGTGGCCGTCCTGGCGGTCTCCACGGGGCACGCAAACTATCAGGTGCTCCGGCGGGTGGTGACCCCACCCTCTGACTCTCACCTGTACTTTGTGGACATCGAAGACATTAGCCTCATCACCAAGGATCTGAGGGATGCTATCATCGGTGAGTGGAGCTGGAGGCGGCGGGCGGGGGCGGGGGCAGAGGGAAAGGGGGGTAAGAGAGAAAGAACAGAAGCACTGCATGCATTAGCTGGATGGGGCGGAAAGTGAGGGAAGAGGAACGCCGAAAGAGAAACAGTTATGAGTAAAATAGGAAAAAGGTGAAATGGAGGAGTTAGGGGTAAATGAAGCATAGATATAGAATGATGAAATTGGCTCCAGTGTTCTACCTGATGTGTGCCGCATTGTCCTATTCTACATAGCTTCTGAACTGAGGTATTGTGGGTACTATATAATTCTAAAATCAAATAGCCTGTAACTATTATGCACATATATTTGGAATTGTCAGGAATTCAGGCCTCAGTGTGCACACATTGCAACTGCATACAAGAAAGCATAACCTTTAATTGGAGTACTCAGAATTTTACTGCTGTCTACTTTCAAGTCCAACAGTCGGTGACTTTCAGCTATAGTCAAAGGACACCTAGAGGCAAACATCCAACATTAAAAGAAAAGGCTTGTTCTTTTCCATGGCGGACATGGCTGTGCATGTCTGGGGACCGAGAGCTACATTAATGGTACCCGGATCAAGAAAGCACGCGTGACTCGAATGCCAACTTTGAGATGAATGGCTGGGATTCTGTCAAAGCTTACTGATGTGTACAAAATGTGTTTGACAGCTGTAATGGGTATGGCTTATCGTGCATACACTTAGTGTGTGGCTCAGCATGTGAACATTATAAATGTAACCAGGGACCGGGGGACACAACAAGCACTTACACGTACACACACATTCAACACACAAAGAGGAAACGTGCCAAACGTGAGATGAAAATGTAGAGGCAAGTCAATTTACTGCCGTATGTGAAAAAGGGATCTAGCATCCATATTTGGCATGAGGCAACAGAAATGATTTTATACACATCCATGGACTATGATCAGTAAGTGACATTTGAGTAAGATTAAGTAATCCTTTTAAGCAATTTATGCAAGGAAGAGCAGGAAAAAAGGAAAAGGGAATGACAAAAACAAAGCCAAACAGTAGCTGATAGCAATTCTATGTCCTGGATACAATCAACACTTTTTTTCCAAAATAAAACCATTTTTTATTGATTTCGGTGGTGGCTGAACTTGCCAAACTGTGATTGTGAACAGAAAAAAAGGGGCAAATGTTGATTGAATCCAGGCCTATATCAATTGTTCTGGCCAATGAAGTGTGCAGTTGTAATTCACTGCCGCCGGTGGGCATGGCTGCTCAGACACTGGATGGAGCTGAATTACTGTGCACTGATGAAGGCCAGCAGATTCAAAAGAGAGCAGAGAGAGAGAGAGACTGAACTGAGAGAGATGGGAGGAGGGGGGTCTGGTAATAAAGAAATGATTTGCACTCACCAACTGTCCCCCCCATAAAGCTGCCAGACGAATTTATTTATTGAGGGTCTCTCTCCCAAAGGGACAGAGGAGGGTATGAGACACTACAGGTAAACGCATTCTGAACAAACGAGGTTCCTGTGTTTCGTAACAACCCACCCAGCTGTGGCCGATACACGCTCGCAACTGACACCATTAGCGCGAGACCTCTTGCGTGTTCGCTAATTGCCGCAGCGCGGTCTTATGACTGCGGTTTCTATTTTGAGGGGTGCCTGCACGCGGCAGCCTGTTAACGGTTTTGTTCCCCTTCCCCCTCTCCCCCTCCCCTTCTCCCTCTCTCCATCACCCCGTCGCCCCGGTTGACCTCTCTGACTGCGCGGGTTCGCACCCCCCCCCCCCCCCCCCCCCCCCCCCCGCCGTCTCTCAGAGCTGATCCGGGCGGAGCGGCTGCAGGTGCGAGACGTGACCTCCAACAGCGCGGTCCTCCAGTGGCGGCCCGTCCTGAGCGGGGGCACGGGCTACTACGATATTCGGTACGGCCCGCATGCGACGGGAGGGGGAGGAGGAGGGGGAGGAGGAGGGCACGGCACCAGCACCAGCACCAGCGGCGGTCACTTCGGCCGGATCACCCGCCCGGGCGACGCCACCTCGGCCGTCCTGAGGAGCCTGCAGCAGGACACCACGTACACGGCCACGCTCACGCCAGAGTCCAACGTGGACTTCCTGAAGCCGCTGTCCGTCACCTTCAGGACTCTGCCCGGTGAGGGAGGGAAGGGGGGAGAGAGCGAGAGTGGAAAAAAAATCACCAATGGTTTACAGATGGTGTCTGCTGCATATCCATGTGTTCCTGGTCTTTGTTCCACCTCAGGCTTTGATTACTTAATCACAACCATAACTTGGATGGGAACTCAGATAACCTGCTGAAAGGCAGCTCTAAAGCACTGTGGATTTCCAGGACCAGTAGTGGCCACTGCTGCATTAGGGCATGATTTGTTTTACTCAGCTGGTTATTCTCTGGTGTTAGGATACATGTCTGTCTCTCTGTCGCTCTTTGTTTCTGCTTTCACCGATTGCTGTCCTCCCCTCCAGAGGTGCTGAGCCCCACGGTAGTCACGGTATCAGAGTCGAGGACTAACAGCGTGAGAGTCAGCTGGGGGCCCCTGCAGCCGAATTCGGTGCAGAGGTACCAGGTCGAGTACAGCCCTCTGCCGAGGGGGGAGGTTCAGATCGTCACGGCGGATCCGTACAAGAACTCCACGCTCCTCACCCAACTGCGGCCCGACACGCAGTACCTGGTCACCGTCAGCGCACTGCACTCCTCTGGCCAGGAGAGGGCGATGTCCGTCAAGGTGTGCACTCAAGAAGGTGAGCGTCACAGTCTGGGGTTCTGAAACCAGTGCTTATTAGTTCTACCCTCGCTGACATTGCATCAGTTTTCACCTGTTAGACATAACAGTCCAGGTTAGATAAACTGATCAGAGAATGGAAAGTTCCCAGAGCTCTGAAACCTCTCTCTCTCCCTCTGTATCTCCCTCAGAGCTCCCCGCCCTGAAGGATCTGGAGCTGACGACAGTCGGAAGCGACTCCGTCCAGGTCCGTTGGAGGGGTGGCGGTGCGGAGAGTTTACGGGGTTACTGGGTGAGCTGGGAGGGGGGCGGTGGCTCCTCAGGCCACACCTCCTCCCTCTACCTGCCCCCCAGCTCCCTCTCCACGCTGCTCACCCACCTGGCCCCCGGCAGCCGCGTCTGCGTGTCGCCCGTATACAGAACAGCGCGCGGGGAAGGACTCTGCTGCACCGCGCACACTTACGCAGGTAAGACCCTCACACCTGGACGCAGGTGAGGCAGACACCTATGCGCTTATTTACTCCCAGTCCACTGAGGTGTGCTGTATTCCCATGAGCAGTCATACCCACATATTTACGCCACATACATAACCTCGTTCGACGGACGCTCTAATCAAAAGCAGCTTACAAGGCAGTTGTGACGAGTAACTTCACATAAAGATAACGAGGGGTAACCATAGGCAACAAACCAAATCGAAGAAACCGAGCTAAGCTAATATTCTGTTCAAATACAAGTGAATGCTGCCAGACTTTAAGTGCACGGAAGTGCAGTGTTGGACGTGGGGATAAAACAAATTAGGAAGATCCTGAAGAGGTGGGTTTTTAGTCTAGACCTGAAGATGGCAAGAGACTCTGCAGTCATGACCAGTGTAGGGAACTCATCCCACCACTATGGAGCCAGAATGTAGACAAGGCAGGACTGCGTGTGGGACAAATTTAATGTAGCATTCTAACCTTTTATATTAGCCTTGTGAGGTGTTCTGGGTAAGAGCATCTGCCAAAATGTAAAAATAAGGAAAGGTACACAGTGTTTACCTGAAAGCAAGAGAAAATGCATTTGTAGCATATCTGTGTAACTGTGAGGACAAGGATGTGTAATTTATCTAAATAATGGTCTTAGAGTGTTTGTGCTGGCTGAGTAGATTATGAATATGGATATAGCTTACCTCAACGGAGTGGAAGTGTATTTTGTGTATGGTTCTTTTATTTTCAGTGAGTATGTGAGCAAACAAATAAGTAAATATTCCTTTGTTCCAGATATTTTTTCTGAGGTGGTGCAACAGTGGGGCTACACCTGGGAACTAAACCTATGACCTTCTGGTTACAAGCCCAGGTCCACCTCTGCTGTGCTGTACACTGCCACCCATATGAATAAACGTTGTGTTAGGAGTTGAATAACCTGTGCCAGCATCCGCAGTGCGCTGCTGTAACCTGTGCATTTATAGTGATAATGTCCCCCCTTCCCCTTGCATCCCTGTCTGATAGCAGCCGAACCCTGGGGCCATGGATTATACAGCTATGCTTGACCGCACTGAAGCCGGTCTGCTGGAGGCGCCGTAGGATAGTGAGCAGGCGGAGGAGGGGAGACCAGGGGAAACTGAAATCGAACTAGAAGATGGGCCTCCCTCTCCTCACTGCAGAACACGCACCCCCACACCCACCTCTACCGTCACCTCATCACCCCCCCCACCCCACCCCCACCTGTCACAGACCAAAAGTCTGTTCTGAAATCTACCCCTGACAAACATTTGGCTGAATGATCCAAATCGCAGTAAAACCGCTCTCAAATCACAAGCAAACAAGACGCACATACACACACCCTTGAACGCCGATGCAGTTATGTTTCGGTCCTTAATGTTATCAGGGGAATCCTGAGGCACTCCCTATTGCACATGAATGCCACCGGGGACAACGCATGTGACAGAGACTCGGACTAATACTGTAAGGTTGCTCCCGGAGAGCGACTTCCTGTGCCGAGGAAACCTGTTGTGTCACAAACGCCGCTGAGCTCATTAATTAGAATGGACCTGTTCATCTCGATGCATTTAGTGGTGCACGGTGCGTGTGGAAGTTTTTATGCTGCAGTCTTAAAGAGACCGTGGTGTGCTGAAAAACTAATGACCGTAATTAGTGAGAACTACTTGGTATCTGCTACCCTCCTGTGGCCGCTCGTTTATACGGCAGTTTTGCCGAGTATTTTTCCATAGGCATTTCCAAAAATAAAAGTAAACCACGAAATCTGGATTAAAAACACTAATAGATAAATATACAAATTAATATGAATATTAATAGATTTATTTAATACAGAACACTAACTATTCATTTTCATTGCTTCGCAGTATACAATATTTTATTTTGATTTGTATGTGTGTCATTGTTTTTTTATGCTGTCTGGGTGTTTGTGAGAAAGCAATAAAGACCTATGAGATCAAATATGGTGTAACATTTTTTCAGAGTATCCGCTTCTAAAGGCAACCATTCTCATAATCCTGCTGCTCTTCTCCCACTTATTTTTGCTGTCCCTCAAACAGTCCATCTTTTCTATCCATTCTTGTATTTCCTCAACCCCCAAACCTTGTTTTCCCACAGACCCGCTCCCACCACGCTCATACACACGGACACAAATATACACCACACACTTGTGTCTCCGTAGAATGCTTGTCTATAACTCGGTCACCAGGATGCTTGTTTAAAGCTCGCCCGGCACACTCTCCAGAGTGGAGAACACAGTGTGCCCTCATGAAAATTGACACAAATGCAAATGCAGCCGTATTTATATTTACAAACTGGATGACCCGACTCGATGGGCTTGTTTGCGTGTGCTCGGGAAATGGATTGAGCCCCCCTCCAGATGATTGAAAAGCTACGAATCTAAGCAACGTTAATCAAAAACAAAACAAAAAAGAAAACTAGGGCACCTGCTGCACGGTCTAGGCTGAAAAAATTTGTGTGTGCTTTTTTCCTGACAGTCTATAGTTGTGATCTTGTGACCTATGGACAACTGTTTCTGTCGAGGCGGCTGCTACGCGTCCGATGCAATCAAGAACATTCCAATCTCTATTACCACTGTACAGTACAATTCGTTTATAGAATTATTGATTTAAAAATCAACCGCGTATGATGTGATACAAAGGAAAGAATAATTCTCAACACTATGTAAATAGCCCACTCTGTTTTTAAAGAATCAATTCTAGCAAGAATTACGTTGGGCTCTCCCACAGCTGTTAATACGAAGGGGACAGAGAAGTAATGCGAAATGTCAAGGACCCATGGCTGTATAAAAATTTACATTAAAAATGTTTTGTTTCGTGAAGAACTGAAGAATTTCGCTAAGGTTACCTTTTCAATTAAATGATGCGTTGTTTAAAACATAGATTTCTTTTATGGATAAAACTGACGTGTCTTAAACACGTTTTTTTCTATCAACAAATGCGTTATAATTTTAGCCTACTTTTTAAAACTATCCATTTCTAACAGTCATGGATGGATGTTATTCCTAAAAGAGCCTCAGTCTCTTCGTTGTGTGGCACCAGAGTCACTGCTTACAGTGTTTTGCCCCACAACAGGGGCAAAGAAAGCCACCAAAGCTCATACCGTTATCTATTGGTAGTCAAAGGTATTGGGCATTGACACAGATTGCAGGAACACAGAAGAGGCGATTTTTCAAAACTGTCACTCAAATTACACTTTTATACTTAGAGGCAGACATGAATCCATGTCATTAATGATGTCATCGAAAATATAAATAATGTGATAGAGAGAACGCGCCGGCGATGTCACTGTGTGGCTACTGTACAGTATAGGCTTATGTTTTGGCCATTTTCCTTCTACGTCCTTTTGAACGGTGCTGACCGTGGTTAATACAAAGAAACGTGTTTTTTCGTAATGACCACAATAGTTGGATTGGTTAACATTGTGTGATTTATATGAACTACGTCCAATCACAGTTGACACATGCCCTCCAATAGGCGAGTTTAAATTCTGAGCTGTCCAATCGGAAGCCAGCTTCAGACAGGAAGTCGCAGCGGTGACGAAACCTCGGTCTTTCCTGATCGCATGCTGCCGATTGCCGAAAGTACTATGGCTCCTGGAGAACTAAGGATTCCCGGCGAAGCCGAAGAGGGTATCCTGATCGGGGATAAACGGTATTCCGGAGTGATTCTCACGCTGGATAACTGTCTCCTGCCTCCGGAGCGGCTGGAGCGAAGTCCCTCGGCGGAGCAGGGACTTCCGCCAGACACGGAGGAGCAGCTGCGGCAGCAGGGCTGCGAGCTGATACAGGCCGCGGGGATACTGCTGAGACTGCCACAGGTCAGTGGATGTTTAAAACCGGGAGCTCCGACTGCGATAAGACGAAGAGCTACATGTTCGGGAATAACAGCGGTCGGATAAGAAATGGAACGTGTGCAAGCGATGCGCTGGGAAAGAGTAGGGTTGGGAGTCGCTGGGGAAAGGACACAAAAGCGTACCGGTCTGTGTGAATGCACAAGTTACCTTACTTGTCTCCATCTTCCCAGGTTGCCATGGCGACCGGGCAGATTCTCTTCCAGAGGTTTTTCTACTGCAAGTCCTTCATCAGACACTGCGTGGAGGTGAGAGCGCTGCCGAAGTGACTGTCAGGTTCACACTCCAGCTGACACTTGCAAACACAAGATTCACTCGCTGTCGTCAGCACTTTTGCACCCCGTCCGCTTCTTTAAGGTTTCTTCTCGGTTTTCTCTCATGCTAATATTAGCTGTTTGACAATTCCACAGCCTTTTATTTTAACACGCGACATACACCAGATTAATCTTTTGAGGAAAAGATTGTGTCTTGTTTCTTGTTTTGAATGGTGCTCAACAAGAAGCACAGCTGACATGATGTAATGTGTATAGTGTTCTAATGTAGCACATGGCAGAACAAGGATTGACCCACGGACTTAAGCTTTAAAATCGCATTCTGCTGACCTGGTACAGTCCTAGAGGTAAAGGAGAATCTGAGAAGGGAATCTGATCTCTCATTGTCCCGTGTGCCTTTCTGTTGAACTCATGCCCCCCCCATCTCATGGCTCAGACGGTGACGATGGCCTGTGTCCATCTGGCCTCCAAAATAGAGGAGGAGCCACGGAGGATCCGGGACGTCCTCAATGTGTTCCACCGCCTGAAGCACGGCCAGGAGAGCAAGTAAGCCCCACACGCCCGTACCCTCCAGTTCAGGCTGAGGATTGTGGCCCCTTGTTTTCTGTATGTACTGTTCTTCACATGGCCTTACTGAATGTGCATCGCCTACCTTTGCTTTGTAAGTCATTGTGGATGCTAGCCTCTGCCAGGTGACTCAGAGTATAGGTGAATGTGATGGATCTCCCATCACCCGGGGTGCCCAGTGCCCTGCGTCACTCCGTGTCTCTCCTCTTTCCTCCAGGACGTTTACGCCCCTCCCCCTGGACGCCAACTACATCAACATGAAGAGTCAGGTGATCAAGGCGGAGAGGAGGGTGCTGAAGGAGCTGGGCTTCTGCGTGCACGTCAAACACCCGCACAAGGTGAGCCCTTCCCAGCATGCCACACAGCCACAGGCTCAAATTAAGACATGATCCTCATACACCTCTGTGTCCCTCACATACTTCTGCTTTACTCAGCGAAACGCCTGCGTACCCCAGCCTAAAATCCGCACAAGTGTGTAGAAGACAGAACATGCTGTGAGAGCTGAGTGAAACTTCTGAATTATGTGGTGTTTTGAAAATCTTAATTAATAACTTGAGCTTTCAGTCACTAGGCCTTTGTTACTTTACTTAATGTCACGTCAAGATCCTAGATGCTCGTGTTAGGCTAGCTTTTGCCAGCGAGATTTACAGTTCCAGATTCCCACCTGTTGATGTCTTGTTGTGTCAAATGGGTGTATGCAGTCCTACTTGGCAGGGAGAAAACGACTACATTTCGAGGTAACAAATCAAAATGCTATTGTTTAGTAGTTAAGAGAAGTTACCCGTGGCTCTGTTAAATAGCGTGCAGAGTTTCAACGTTTGAAACAGCAGTCTTTGAGTGAGCTTGCAGTTTGAGCCATTCCAGGTTTTACTAGGAGCATGAAATGAAAGCTAGTGAAAAAGGAGGTCACTCAACTTGCTATGCATTGTAAGTGCTGGTGTTCCTGCAATCAATCAGTCAATTAGGTTTTGAGTAAGCTTTAGGGAAAACAGGAAGATTATTCCCTGATTGTGGGAGAGAGCATTAAGTGTCTCCTAGAAAACAGTGGAATGTTCACAGGGCAATGGCATGAAAAATCCATCAGTTCATTGCATAGGTTCAGATCTGGGGTCAGATTGGCGGCTGAGGGGATGGTGTAGTGGGCTCAGACAGGCTATGAGGGAGATCAGTGATCAGGACAGCGACGCTACAGGTTTTACAATACAAAATGCAGCCAGAGTGGCATATTCCCTGGTGCCTCTTTTTTTTGTAAATAACAAGCATCTGAACATTAGCATCTGAACACTAGTTCTGCCAGGATTGTCAGTTTTATCAGCTTGTTTAGAACAGAAAGTACCTCCAACCTTCCAGGCAACAATGGGATATTTTGCTTGCAGTATTGGTGTCCTTTCCTGAAATTTCAATATGACTTGCATGTGTTTTTGTTGGCGGACATGCCGGCTATCTTAATCTGCTGGTCAGATAGCCGAGCCGAGCTAATGTGAGCAGCTGTTTCAGATTATGTTAAATTTTGCTGATACTGAATTACTTTTATTGTGTACCGATCTGAACGGTTTAAAAGCACCAGCAAAAACGCTAGTAAAACAGAAGCGTTGATCAGAAGTGTCCTGAGACTGCTTTCCCCCACCATCGTTTCAGTTGTGAAATTCAGATCACACTGTCTTTTTGATTGTGTTATACAGGAGCCCTATAGGAAATTGTCTTTTAAGCCATGCTCAAATGCACATGACTGCTGTAAAAATGTCCGTTAAGTCTAAAATGCCTTTATGTTTGTTTCAAGAAGAGTTTAAACGGATGGAAAATGTTTGGGCCACACTTAAGTGTATTTATGTGAAGCAGGGAGCATGCTGGTAACTGTAAATCACTTTAAACGTATACCACTGCTTCCCCCTTTTGTGACTGTGTTCACTGTTTCAGATCATCGTGATGTACCTCCAAGTGCTGGAGTGTGAGAAGAATACTAAGCTGGTGCAGATGGCATGGTGAGTTCTCTGTCTTGCCCTAGCCCCCGCCCCCCTCTCTCTCTCTCTCTCTCTCTCTCTCGCTCTCGCTCTCTCTTGCTCGCTCTCTCTCTCTCTCTCGCTCCCAGACATTCTTTAGCTAACTTTTTTCTGTCTGTGTCTGTCTCTCTCACAGGAACTACATGAACGACAGTCTCCGAACAGATGTTTTCCTTAGGTTTAGTGCCGAGACGGTGGCCTGTGCCTGTATCTACTTGTCTGCCCGATCCCTGCAGGTAGCAGCACACCTGCAATGATGTACACTCTCTCACACACACACACACACACACACACACACGCGCGCACACAAGTACCTTTGACAGGCACTCCCACTCGCACGCTCACAAACACTGCTGACAGGCCTGGCACCCACTCGAGCACGTACAGGAAACATCCGTGGAGCGTGCTGGCTCTGCTGCACAGCATACTCGGAGGACGCAGGCGCACGCTCTGAAACCCGTCTCTCCGTCGCTGCCCGCAGATCCCGCTGCCCGACCAGCCCCCCTGGTTCCTGCTGTTCGGGGCCACGGAGGAGGACCTGAGGGAGATCTGCCGGCGTATCCTGCGGCTCTACACCCTGCCCAAGGTGTCCCTCTCCAGCCTGCAGCAGTTTGTGGCTGAGTGCCGGCAGGCGCTGGACACCGCCCGCGGGAAGATGGGGCTGGGGGTGGGGCTCATACCTGTAAACGGCACCCCCACCCTGGATCCACCAACCAGCTTCTCCCCTACGTCCAAGGCTGGTGAGATCCTCCAGCACAACTGCACCACACATGCCAAAATCACTCCTCTTAAAAGGCATATGAACTGGGACTTTACCATTAATAATTCTTACGTTTTACACTGTTGTCATGAGTTAACAAATACTGTATGTAATCACAGCTGTCATTGCTGCTGGTCCTTTGTAATCTCCTGATTCCTTCTCTTGCGCTCTCTCACTCTCTCTTTGGGGACTGTGAGGCTAATGATACAATTCTTCAGTTTGTTAATATCATGGTGTCTTCTTGGTTCTTCCTCTTTGACATGCTCTTTGACGAGTGCTCAGTGGGGGGAAAAAAAAGCTTTTTAGCTTGGTCTTCCCACCTTTATTTCTGTTTCTCTCTCCCTTCCCTCAGGGTCTCCCACAGGTGTCCAGGTCAACCGGGAGTTGCCCATCTCCCAGGTGGCCCTGAAACAAGCCTGCCGAAAGCTCACCAATGGGGATGGGTAATACAGGACCTTCAACGGAAGGCACTTAATCTGTTTCACACCAGGAGATTCATTTGAACACCCTTAGGCATCCTTCATATGAAACAATTCAGCCATAATTATCTTAAATTATGCAATTAATCTCTCTGCCTTCCCTCTCTCTCTCTCTCTCTCTCTCTCTCTCTGTCAGGAAAACCAGGCTGAGTCGCAGCGATGAAAGAAGGGAGCCTCGCCCCGAATCGCCACCTCAAAGTCCCAAGCGCAGGTGCGAAGGGGTCCGCTCAAGATGAGTGACGCAGGGTGGGGAGCAGGCTAAGAGCGCCGTGTGCGGCCGAGCGGGAGGGCCTGCGGCCGCAGCGTTACGAATACGGGTCGAGCACAGGGTAATCTCCCCCCCCCCCCTCTGTTTCCCAGACGCAGCCGGAGTGTCTCCTCTCCCGCCCGCTCCCTCTCCCCCGTCCACCGCAGAAAGCAGCCGGCGGACCGCGACCGAGGAGACCGGGAGAGGGAGAGGGACAGAGAGAGGGAGCGACGAAAGGAGAGGGACCGAGAAAGAGAGCGAGAGCGGGAGCGGGAAAGAGCAAGGAAAGACAGATACGCGGCGCACAGGAGATGATGACGACGGTGGAGGCGTCTGTGGTAGTGACGATGGTGGAAGAGGGAGCACCAAAATGACTGCTGGAAAATATTATGGACCAAACTCCTAAAAGTGAGCCATGCATTGCAGATTGTTTATATCCTCATTTTATTTTATTTCCACTCTTTCATTGTTGGAATTTTTGTTAGTCTGTCCCGTATGTCGGATGAGTTGCTCAAAGCAGGCATCTGACAGTGTGCTGCTGGTTATCAGTGATGGACCTACACTTTATAAAGACACAAACCTTTTATAAATCCACAGAAATACGCATCATATCGAAACCTTGAACCCCTGGCCAGCTGGGTATTACAGCCGCGAGCAGCTGCTCCAGGTTATGTGTAGTTGTGGACATTGCAGCATCACAAATGAACAGCACATAGTGCACCAACCTGACGTTTGTTGATGTTTTGTCTGCTGTATCTTGTGAATATGGGTAGCGAAGTTCATGAAGGCAGCCCCCCCTGCGGGCTCATGGGGCAGTAGTGAGATTAATTGGTGTGAGGGGCACAATTACAGTACGGGGGGTGGGATTTATTTTTTGGCGGGAAAAGCAGGAGTCAGTATTTTTTAAATAAAGAGAGTACTTTTTCAATGTACCCTTCACTTTCTCGTCCTTTGTGTGTGTTGATGAGTGAGTAACACTTAAGTTTTCGCTACAGGAAAAAAAAACTGAGTTGAAGAAATGCTTCCGTACAAGAATCGTTATGGCAAAAATTATCGATTTCAAATGGAATTACCCCTCGTTGTGTTTTTTTCCTTTCCAGTCCATTCTACCTACTCTTCATGCCTCTGTTGCTCTCCAGGGTCATGGGATGACGGAGTAAGGGAATTCTGTGCTTATAATTGATTATGCTGCTAACGAGGCATGATTCAATTAGGGGGTTTTAAGTAATCTCCTGTGCCCTGGTAATGTGCACATTCAGCTCCCAGTAGGGAGGTCCCCTGTGCTGTGATCCACCCCCCCCCCCCCCCCCCCCCCCCCCCAAAAAAAAAATCCTTTAACCCTCCCACCTTTGCTCTCCCCTGTGGACTGACAGAGAAGAGGAGGTTTTTGTGTGTGCCTTGGGAATGTGTGTCATCCATCAGCGATGGATATGCAGCAACCCACTGTTTAGAAGGTGACCATGACAATATTCCATATCCCAGCTAACGATTGGATAAACCAATCAGAGAAGCACCCTTCCACAGGTGTTATGACGGGGCTTCTCGTTTGTTGTCATTGAAGGGGTCTTGTTTTTGAGTCCGTCACCTGAAATCTGGAGGAGTGGGCGTGTTCCTGGAAATTGTGACTATATATGATGGATTACTACACTGTCAGGGGAAAAGACGCATCAAGAGAAAGAAAGGGGAGCCTTGCTTTTTCTGGCTGCTGGTAGGCTTGGCATCAAAGGACCCATAGATGATTCGAAACAGACTAATGGAGTGAGAAACTGAAGAGGAACTCGCACGAAACGAGAGAGCAATGACCACAGAGAGAAGCGACTAATGGTACATATATGCTGAGCTGGTCACTTAGCAGGGGAGCTAACTCGCACAAGGACGGTCGGACTCAGAAGGATGGAAGAAGATGCAGGAATGCAAGACGTTGGGATGGGCCTGCGTGTGCAGGTGTCCCCCACGCAGACGGCGTTCTACATCATCCTGGTCCTGCTCGGCATCCTGGGAAATGCCACGGTGATCGGCGTGGTCGGGGAAAGTGTGATCCGCGAGGGTGCGAGCGGAAGGAGTTCTGACATCATTCTTGTGAACATGTCGGTGTCAAATTTGTTGGTGTCCATAATGAGGAACTCGCTGCTGGTGCTGTCTGACCTGGGACTGGAGGTATGAGGGGTAATAGTGGGCAGAATTCAAGAAATGAGTGCTGGGCAGATTTGAGGTCTGCTGCTTAAATACAGCTTTATTGAACTGTGATGTATTGCTCATGATATATAGGCCTTGAATCACTCAGCTATACAAAGTGCCTCTAAAATATGAACTGAGTTACTATGCTGTGCTGGGCCCTTGCAGTAAGAAAATAACCCAGAAGAGCAATGCATTTTTTTTAACATATCCATGCTCTATATGTAATAATTTTGTTTTTCTCCAACTATAATTAGTCACTTGTGCTGTACGTGCAGTTGTATATGATTTTGAAAAATGTAAAAAGTCAAGTACCACTCCAGTTTCCATTCGTCCTTCTTCCACTGCTCAATTGATCCTTTGTTGCAACTAGTCTATACATTAGTGCTTTACTCTTCCACATCGCTCATCCTCAGAGAAAGTCAGTCTTCATTCTTCTTTGATCACTATTTTAGTGATGTATCTCCCCTCGTCTCCCCCTCTCTCCCTCCAGTTATACTCGTCCGAACAGTGGTGCCGGTTGTTGATGTGCGTGTGGGTGTGGCTTCGCTCCGTCAACGTTTGGTCGACTTTTTTCCTCAGCGCTTTCCACCTTCAGACCCTACGCCGCGTAGCTCCTACTATCGGACACCTGTACGGCCCGCGGAGGCTTCCTAAGCCCCTGATGCTGGGGCTAAGTCTGATTTGGGGTCTCAACCTGTTGTATTCGGTCCCTGCTTTTATCTACTCCACCAGCGGTGATCGGAACTCCACTGAGGTTGGTGCTCAGGGTTTGTGTCAAAAGCTCCCCACCATTTCCAAATCCCACAAACTATCTTGACTCCATAGGTGAAACACGCCCCCTGTACATTATAGAGAATCTTGCCACTCAGTCTGTGAGTGAGGGTCAACACTGTCAATAGAGCTTTTCCCCCAGTAACAGCTAAAAAGCTGAAGATCTGGCAAAGTAATAACTAGGAATTCAGCACTCAACACTTCAACACAGAGCAATCAAAAAAAAATCACGTGTATATGTTCGCTTATTAGTCTTCAGGTGGCATTTTGTGAGTGCGAGAGAAGATGCTGATGACCTGCACTATTTAATCTTAAATGTTCTCATGTGCTAGGTAAACATTATTTTCCTAGTTATTATGATTCCCCACCAAGGGGAACCACATGCTTGTTTACAAAGTCACCATCAAATGTTGTTTCCTCTCCCTCGTCTCTCCGTGTTAGACGTTGATGTTGATCAGCAGTACAACACGCCCCCTGCTGGGCTGTGTGTGGAATTTCCCTTCACCGTATGGCGGGCTGGCCTACGCCACAACTTCCATGGTGATCCACGAGACCATCCCCATCATCCTAATGTCCATCACCAACCTGGGTTCTCTCTATACACTCTATGCTCACGGACGAGCGCGAACCACCTCCCACCTGACGCAGAACGCCCCCGTGATTCGCAGAGTCCCAGCCGAGAGGCGGGCCGCCAAGGTGAGTCATCTGAGTGTCAGCCAGAACATCGGTCACAGAGTCTTTCATCATATCCACGTGTGAGAATGTGTCACTCTACCTCTCTCTCTGTTTCACCACAGGTGATTCTGGCCCTCATCATGTTGTTCATTGTGTCCTGGGGAACCAGCATCATCTCAGTGAACTACTTCAACTACAACCGTGGCTCCTCAGCTGAATTTCTCCTGGTTGTGGCACGCTTCTCAAACACCACCTTCATCGCTCTCTCACCCGGCGTGCTGGCCATTGGGCACCGACGCCTCCGAGCTGTAATTAAGTCTATACTCACAAACTGACAAGGGCTGAATTTTCACAGTCAGACCACGACGGTGAATGAAGAAGGGCCAAAAACACACCTTTTTTTTCTTGTGGAGTTTACAGTGGAAAGACATGCTCAAATTCTTCCTGCCATAAATTTCAGATGATGATGGACAGAGAAAGGGACAGAGTATGGAAGTTAAACTTCCAGTCGCTTTATAAACATGATTTAACATGTGTCTAGTTGGACTTTATGAAAGGACTACTATGTTTCAAACCTACAAAAAACCAAATCACCCTATGCCCAAGCTGAAGTTCACAAGAATTCCTTAAGTATGTGAATGAGAAAAAGGTCAGTTGGGGTACCGCTATAATTATTGAATCTGTATTTTGAATATTTACAAACAGTCAAGCTTCAGAACCTCTGCTCTAAAAACACCAGGGATTGCTGGCTTTTTCACAAAATGAAAAAACACGAGCTTTTATTTTGTTTTTAAGCTTTTTTACTTATTAGAGTATGTCCCATTTTTTCTGTTAGCCTGCTTCATTCTGACTCTTACCAGCCTTGCGTTAGACTTGTTGTTGAGACTTCCTAAGACACAGATTGTCAAAAATCGTATTCTACAATGACAGAGGCCCAGGTGTGGAAGGATTCCTAGAAAAAATGTGATTGAACCTAAAGAAAAGTGTGGATTCCATTTTCAGTTCTGTTTTCTACAAGTCAATAATGGAACGAACACTGTGTTGCTTTTAACTAGTGTAAACGTGGTTCATCTGTAATAAATTTTAAGATTTAAGATTTAATTGTGGAATTGCCATCAACCTCTCAAATGTGTGTTAAGGACACCAGATGTTATTTTTCCTCTGAGTGCGGAGTCAAATGACCTGCCACAGAGCTGAAATTGAGCCCAGGGTGATTTTTCTTGTCAAGGTTAGCATTTCACTTAGTTTGATGTTTGCCAGGACATAAGTCAAAGGGAAAATTGGGGAAAAAAAAAGATAAATGACCACAATGTCTCATCTGTGTGTGCCCTGTCCTGCCCTGTTTTTTTCTTATCAAAATCTGAGTTTCATTGGTGACCAACCTTGTAAACTTGGTATGGAATGACATACTCAAGTATCAGAAAGTATCGAAAGTATCAAAAAGACCAATACACAAACACAAGTGCCTTATTTTACGCTGTCAAAATAAGGTTAGCAACAGGTGGCTGAATTTGACACTGAAATCATATATGCAAAATCGAATGTTATTTCCTGCATTGTTGTTCCAATTCTCAGTTTCTGTGTGCCTCAATCGTCAAGTTTCTCACCTCGATCCCTTTGCATAATATTAAATGAATCTTGATTTATCAACTGAGAAAGATACTGCATAATCTGCCCTGTTTTGCAAAGTATAAACCAGCAATAAAAACAATGAAGAGCGGTTAAATTAAGATTATTACGTAAAACGACCCATGATGGCTGTCACAAGATCAAAGACTGACAGTAGTCATTTTTTGTGTGGGTGTTTTTGTGTTTGTCCTGATAGCATAAGCCAGAAGTTTAAGATGTTGAAGAATCAATATTTCATAAAGGGATGATTCCACGCAGAATAAGCCCTCATTATTTTCCCTCTCAATTCCTGGTACCTGCTTTTAAAATCTCTGTTGGTCCCTATTGTCTGCAAGGAATTTCAGTGTTGTATGTGATTATACCGCTAACGAGGTGTGATGTAATTAGGGGAATTAATTAATCTCCAGTGCTTCAGTAATATGCACATTCAGCTCCCAGCAGGGATTGCCATGTGCCTTGACCTACCCCCCCAAAATCCTTTAACTCCCCCATCTTTGCGCTCCCCTGTTGACTGACAGAGAACAGGAGGTGTGTCAGCATTTCATCCATTGGAGATGGAGATGGATATGCAGCAACCCAGTGCTGAGCAGGTGACCATGACAATATTCCTTATTCCAGGTAACGACTGGGTAAACCAATCCTGGAGAGGCAAAGTCTATCCCAGGTGTTACAGTAAGGCTCCTCATGTGTTTTGTCGTTGAAATCGTTTTCTGAGAAAAGTACCTGAAAAGCAGGAGTGGGCATGTTTCAGCAGTGGTAACTGGCTATAAATGATGGGTTCCACACTGTGAGTAATACAGACAAAGGAGAGCTGTGCACTTACTGACTTCCAACAGGTTTGGTGTTAAAAAGGACAGGTGGATGATTCTAGGCTATAGATAAATGGAGTGAGAGAAGAAGAAGCCACTGTGACTTGACCCACACAAAACAAGGGAGAAATAACCAACAAGAGGAAATAGATTATAAATGGTACAAGCAGGCTGATCTAGCCACACAGAAGCAGACACATAGTCACTGCCGGACAGAGAAGGATGGATGGAGATGAAGACTCGAAGGCCCGAACAGCGCCGCGTGGACTGGTTTCCTCTACGCAGATCGCACTGTACCTTATCCTGGTCCTGCTGGGCATCGTGGGAAATGGCACAGTGATCGGTGTGGTTGGGGAAAGTGTGGTCCATGAGGGTGCCGGTGGAAAGGGCTCCGATGTCATTCTGGTGAACATGGCGCTATCCAATCTGATGGTCTCCTTGATGAGAAACATGCTGCTGGTTCTGGCTGACGTGGGAGTGGAGGTACGAGGGCTATCAGAGGGCTGGAGCAAGTATCAGAGAATGCTGGGTAGATTTCCTGCCTGCCGCTCATATAGAACTCCCCTGAGTTCTGCCATATTGTTCATTATATTAAGGGTAATGAATAATGGCAAGAGGCTATAAATTACTTTACTATGGAAAGATCCTTTAAAAAATGCTTTAAACTACTAAACTGCACTGGGCCCTGGTAGTTAAAAAGCAATAGAAGAAATAAATACATTGTTTATCATAGATTTGTACTCCACATGTAAAAATGTTTATTGTACTCTCATCATAATTAATCACTTGGGTTTAATTTTTACAAATAGTTATGTTATTTTGAAAGCTGGAAAACTTTCTTAAGTAGTACACTAGTACACTTCTGTTCACCTCAAAGGATCCTTTGTTGTTATGTGGCTACATATTACTCTGCCTCATATATCATTCATCCTCAGAGACAGTGAGTCTTTCTTCAGCTGTTAGCAGTTTTTTACAGTGACATGTCTCCCCTTGTCTCCCCCTCTCTCCCTCCAGCTATACATAACCAAACGATGGTGCCGGTTATTGATGTGCGTGTGGGTGTGGCTTCGCTCTGTCAACGTTTGGTCAACATTTTTCCTCAGCGCTTTCCACTTCCAGACCCTACGCCGCGTTGCCCCGACCGTTGGATACTTGCCTGGTGCCCGGGGGCTCCCTGTGCCCCTGGTGCTGGGCCTAAGCCTGATCTGGGGGCTCAATCTGTTGTATTCTGTCCCCGCTTTTATCTACTCTACCAGCGGCGGAAGGAACAGCACAGAGGTTGGTGCTCAGAAGGGGTTTATCATATATGAAAATGGTGGGGAAAGCTAGTACCAACCACATTGTCTCCATAGCTGAAACACTTCCAGTGTGAGTAATAGAAAATTACATTACCTGAGTAAAAGAGCAAGAACTGTACAGGAATTTTTCAATTTTTCAATTTTTCATCATTTGCCAGTAGCCACTTGCATAGTGAGTGAGTGTAGTTTACCAGTACTTACATTGGACAGTTTCTTCTAGGTGCAGCTACAAATGCTCAGTGCACCAGTTAAAAAAAAACCTCAATTCTCAGAACTTCCACACAAAGGAATACAAAATTTACAAGTACAATTACACACAGCACACTTTAGGCAGCATATTGTGACTGGGAAATGGGCTTGCTGAAACTTTTTAATCCTCAATAACTGTTTAGTGTTTACTTGTTTACAAAATGGCCATAAAAAGTTTCCTCTCCCTCTCATCTCTCCGTGTTAGACGTTGATGTTGGTCAGCAGTACAACACGCCCCCTGCTGGGCTGCATTTGGAAATTCCCTTCGCCGTACAGCGGTCTGGCCTATGCCACAACTTCCATGGTGATCCACGAGACCATCCCCATCATCCTAATGTCCATCACAAGCCTAGGATCTCTCTGTATGCTCTATGCTCACGGACGCACGCGAACCGCCGCCCACCTGACGCAGAACGCCCCCGTGATTCGCAGAGTCCCAGCCGAGAGGCGAGCCGCCAAGGTGAGTCATCCGAGTGTCAGCCTGGTCACAGTGACTATCATCATATCCAAGCGTGAGTGTCACTCTCTTCTGTGTCACTCTACATCTCCTTTTACTCTGTGTTTAACCCCAGGTGATTCTGGCCCTCATCATGTTGTTCATTGTGTCCTGGGGAACCAGCGTCATCTCTTTGAACTACTTCAACTACAACCGTGGCACCTCCACTGAATTTCTCCTGGTTGTGGCACGCTTCGCCAACACGGCCTTCATAGCTCTGTCGCCCATTGTGTTAGCCATTGGACACCGACGCCTCCGGGCTGTAATTAAGTCCATATTCACAAAGGGCTGAATTTTTTTGTAACCCCAACTGCAAAATGGAGCCAAGACTTGGATTATGAAGTGGACATTTCTGATGAGATGCAATCAAGAGTGAAAGACACCTTTCTGTTCTTGTGGAGTTTACGGTGCACAAACGTCACCAGATCCCTCACTCCAAAAATTCTGGATGATGATGGACACAGAGAGGCGTGGAAAACAAAGCTTAAACATTCATCTTTACGTGACTTTCAATAATCTGGATCTATTGTAAAATTTATGTCCAATCAGAGATTAAATTGTAGGAAATTGGTTATTCTCTTTAAACTTACCAAAAAACCAAAATGTCCTTCTCCCCAGACTTTGAATTTTCTGAAACTGTGTGCAACCAAAGGACAGTCTTTCGGAACATTTCTACAATTATGAAAGATGTATGTTGAATATTTTCCAGTGTATATTTTGTCATTCAGGGGGTAAAAAGGAGGGTGCACTGCACTAAATGAAATATTTGATTTAACATATGATTTTAAATTTTATTAAGATTTGATTTAAATTGCTGTGTCTTAGAAAAAGAAGCCAAAGGACCAATAGTTTGCATTGTCTTATTTGCATGTCTTTTTTCTCCAATTAATGGGATGACAGTTGTATTGAGAGATTTGTCTAGTCTGATGGTGTGGCTCATTCCAAATCATTGTGTAAAACTGCCAACGCATCAGTTCCCCACATCAATTCAGAAAAACTTTATTCACAGCAACAGAGCCACACCCTTGAAGACAAGTCTCAGAGGCCATGTCGGAAACTGGTTTGACTGCACTTGTAATTGACTGCAGTTATGTTGGCAGTTAACCTTGCAAGCAGTTAAAGGTGTTTCAAAATGATTTTCAAAATGAAATATGCCTTTTTAATGGTATCAATGAAAAATGTCAGCCAAATGTCAGAGGTTTTAAACAATCGTTATTCTGACAACCTTCAACAGCTATATTTCCTTCATGCGTTCATGTTGTTTTGTCCTCCTCTCAATACCCTTATAATGTCACACATTATGTTGTGACATGTCAGTCACTCTCTGAAGTCAATGGTAACAGTCTTTCCTATAATGGCTAAGAGTGAGGTTTCAACATCCTTACCAGAAAATGAATGTGGAAAGCAGGCAAGTTCTGTATAGCACCTGCATTCCATAGCAAATGGATTTTACTGCTTACTTATGAAATACAAGCAACTTCTCGGTTGATAGCACATTGCTATGAACTGAGCGTTAACTTCACTGAATAAATAACTTCAGTGTAGTACACATGATATTGACAATTACATTTGAATACTAACTCTGAAACATTGAAAGAGGCCCAAAAAATAAAATGACTTGGCCATATTAAAGACAGCAATTTGCAGCTAGACGCAGCTGCAATCATATTTGTTTTCACTGAAATACAGTGTGACACAGAACATTTTCAAACAAAACTTTCAGATAACGCGCTACAACCTTTGCAGTTTTTTTTTTTTTTTTTGGAGGTAGGAATGTTCTTGAAACACTTTGGGAGCTTGACTGTTCTCAGGGTGTTCTTTGAAAGTTAAAGGAAATGTTAATTCATAAAATATGCTAGAAATTATAGGTTGCTTCAATATTGTGTAACGTTCTTTGAAGCTCACAAAAATTGAGATGTTATTATTTTAAGGAAAAAGCTTGGGTTGTCGTTTATGGTTTTCTCATAGCTTGCTGATTAAGATCATTTGGTTTCAAGGAATATCTTTTAACCTAAAAGTGACAGCTACACATTAGTTACTACATGATTAGCCAACAGGAATTACTACACCATGAGATGGTAACCTGTGCCTACTGCTGTCCCTGAAAAGCAAAATTGATCATCTTATGCTTGTGCATGTCTGCTCACAGAGTAGATATGTGAGAAGAAGAAGAGATTTTGAAAAAGCACTCCACAAACCAGGGTGTCTAAAGTTAGGACATTTGTCAAAAATGTATGCAGGTTAGGGGCTCCAGAGTGGCTAGTTAGCTAGTTGAGGCACTTGTTCCTCGTACAAGCTGAGACCTACAGCTTAGACTTGGGTCTGAATCAGAGTCATTTGCTGACATCGACCGCAGCAGCAGAACACCACCGGCTTTTTTCCACAGGGGATAGGTTTAATTTTGTCAGCCAGGATTCCAGGGATCCAGCTTGACGGCATCGAGGAGCTTGTGAGACACATGCAAGTCACACAGATGACATGGGTGGAATCAGTGTTAGCCCTGTTGTGGTGCACTGTGGGACTTGTAGTGTGGGAGAAGTAGTCATTGACTGCATTTGTCTCACTTCATCACTACTGCAAAAGTATGGAGAGTGTTGCGGAGAAACAAGCTTAATTTTGTGTAACTGGAAATTCCAAAAAGTAAAAAACATAAAGATGAAGTTTTACAAATGTACTGAATTGTGTATATGTGGTGTTCACTTTGTATTACATGTTTACTTCGTGCTGCCTTTTTAATTAGCCAACCAATTAGATTACTATCTCGTCTGTCCAACTGTCTTTTCAGTCGCATTCATTTTGGTTGTGAGAAGCTCTCTGCTGTCATCTTTTTGCAAATTTATTTTTCAACTGCTTTTTTTAAGGTATTGTAAATTTGATAGTTTTATTGTTATTGTTCTTATTAGTCTTCAAGCTTTCAATCATTGAACTACTGCTTCTGTTTTCATATGTGTTCATATAAATAAATGTTAAATTTTCATGTGAATAAAACCAATATTTGTGTTCTTAAGATTACATTCATGGGACTGGAATCCAACATTCATATTGCCCTTCGCTCTTAAGATTAAATTATAACTTTTTAAGAAAAGATTTTAAGATGATAAAATGATCCAATATATTATAACAATTCCTAGCTAAAACACCTTCAACACATACAGCAGCAGCTTACTGTCCACCAGCAACACATAACCCTCCCAGCTTATTCATCTTGATTCCTTTGCAATCACCTGAAAAAAAGATTATGTATCTTTTCCAAGTAGAAAAGGCAATATATAGAAGAAATTGCAGTTAGGCTTGTCACAAGGAACGGTTATCAAAATAGATGTCCAGCTGAACATCTTAATTTTCCTTAATGTGGTTTTTGTATTTTTCTTAAGAGCACATGCCAGGGGTGGCCAGCTTGTAGCCCTTCAGTGCTTGATGTCAGGCCCCTGAAGTGAGTGTGAAGAAATGCACACCAATTTATGAAAAACTTAAAAATTTGACAGGCAAATAGAGGCTAATCATTACCCTGCCCAACCTGTATGGCATTGATAAAGACATTTTGTGGCACCCTAAATGACAAATGAAATTTCACTATATATGTGCTAAAAATCTAAATGTCTAAAACTTTTCAACTGTGTACTTCTTCTCAAATGGTACAGTTTTGCAAGAACCAATAGATCATTCATATTATATTTTCTACCATTTTGAAATTTTTGTAAAACACATACACAGCATCTCTTCCTAGACCATTTAGCTTGGGACTTTCACTGATGTGGCCTTGGGACAATTGACTTCAGAAGGTATTCACAGAACTGAGTTATTACTCATCACACTTATGAGCAGTATTGGTGGACAGCTTGGCACCTAATGATTGCTGCTTGCAGCTACATTTTAAAGTGTTGATTTCACCCCAAATGACCCCACATTGTTTTCTCTATTAATCCACTGTACCAACTATTTAGGCGTCTATTGGTCCTTTATCATTTGCAAGGAAATTCAGTGCTGTGTTTGTCTGTACTGCTAACAAGGTATGAGGCAATTAGTGGAATTAATTAATCTCCAGTGCACTAGTAATGTGCGTATTCAGCTCCCAGCAGGGACCCCTTTGTGCCTTGATCCACCCCCAAATTTTCTACAACAGGTGTTGCAAAGGGGCTCCTCATTTGCAGTGCCATTAAAGTAAATAAAATGACTTGGCCATATTAAAGACAGCAATTTGCAGCTAGACGCAGCTGCAATCATATTTGTTTTCACTGAAATACAGTGTGACACAGAACATTTTCAAACAAAACTTTCAGATAACGCGCTACAACCTTTGCAGTTTTTTTTTTTTTTTTGGAGGTAGGAATGTTCTTGAAACACTTTGGGAGCTTGACTGTTCTCAGGGTGTTCTTTGAAAGTTAAAGGAAATGTTAATTCATAAAATATGCTAGAAATTATAGGTTGCTTCAATATTGTGTAACGTTCTTTGAAGCTCACAAAAATTGAGATGTTATTATTTTAAGGAAAAAGCTTGGGTTGTCGTTTATGGTTTTCTCATAGCTTGCTGATTAAGATCATTTGGTTTCAAGGAATATCTTTTAACCTAAAAGTGACAGCTACACATTAGTTACTACATGATTAGCCAACAGGAATTACTACACCATGAGATGGTAACCTGTGCCTACTGCTGTCCCTGAAAAGCAAAATTGATCATCTTATGCTTGTGCATGTCTGCTCACAGAGTAGATATGTGAGAAGAAGAAGAGATTTTGAAAAAGCACTCCACAAACCAGGGTGTCTAAAGTTAGGACATTTGTCAAAAATGTATGCAGGTTAGGGGCTCCAGAGTGGCTAGTTAGCTAGTTGAGGCACTTGTTCCTCGTACAAGCTGAGACCTACAGCTTAGACTTGGGTCTGAATCAGAGTCATTTGCTGACATCGACCGCAGCAGCAGAACACCACCGGCTTTTTTCCACAGGGGATAGGTTTAATTTTGTCAGCCAGGATTCCAGGGATCCAGCTTGCACACCAATTTATGAAAAACTTAAAAATTTGACAGGCAAATAGAGGCTAATCATTACCCTGCCCAACCTGTATGGCATTGATAAAGACATTTTGTGGCACCCTAAATGACAAATGAAATTTCACTATATATGTGCTAAAAATCTAAATGTCTAAAACTTTTCAACTGTGTACTTCTTCTCAAATGGTACAGTTTTGCAAGAACCAATAGATCCAGATCTAGATAAAGTGGTCCAGTTTCCAAGAAAAGTTTCTGAAAAGGAGGAGTGGGTGTGTTTCAGCCATGCCATATTGTGACTATAAATGATGGGTCACACACTGACAGTGAGAGATAAAAGGGAACTTTATTTTTTCTAACTGCCAGCAAGATCAGCGTCAAAAGATGGTTAAGAGGAGGCAGCCGATGTGACTGTGATCCACAAAAAATGAGGGAACAATAATCACATAAAGAAGTACATAGGCCACATCCTGTAGCTGCAGATGACTCATTCAAGCACAGGTAGGCAACAAAAGGACGGATGAAGAATATGGAGAAATGAAGAACACTGGAATGGCTGTACAAGCTTCAGCTACACAGACTGCGTTCTACCTTATCCTGGTCCTGCTCGGCATCGCGGGAAACGGCATGGTGATCGGCGTGGTCGGGGAAAGCGTGATCCGTGAGGGCGCGGGCAGAAAAGGTTCCGATATCATTCTGGTGAACATGGCGCTGTCAAACCTGATGGTGTCCCTTGTGAGGAACATACTGCTGGTGCTGGCTGACTTTGGACTGCAGGTACAAGGCCTGTCAGAGGGCTAAGGGGGTAACAGAGAGCGCTTCATAGATCTGAGGTCTGCCATGTGCATAGAAGTACATCATGTAATAAATTATGTTGAGAGGCCATATAAAGTTGCTCAAAAAATGCATTAATCTACTGTACTGCATTGGGCCCTGGCAGTTAAAATACTTAAAAACAGCAATGCATTCATTAACATAAAACTATGCTCTGTATGTAACAATTTTGTTTTATGATTACTCACTTGTAGTGCAGTACAAGAAACTATATAATCTTAAAAGCAGTAGGTATTGTCTGCTCTTCCACTCACCTCAATGAATCCTTAGTTGTAACGTGGCCGTACATTTGTGTTTTACTTCTCTTCTCCCACATCACTCATCCTTAGAGACAGAGTCATCATCAGAAGTAGCAGCAGTCTTTCTTCATCTCTTATCGTTTTTACATTAATCTCCCCTTGTCTCACCTCTCTCCCTCCAGCTATACATAACCAAACAGTGGTGCCGTCTAATGATGTGCGTGTGGGTGTGGCTTCGCTCAGTCAATGCGTGGTCCACGTGTTTCCTCAGTGCTTTCCACTTCCAGACCCTACGTCGTGTCGCCCCTACCATCGGACAGCTGTATGGCCCCCAAGGGCTCCCTAAGCCCCTGGTGCTGGGCCTAAGCCTTATTTGGGGTCTCAACCTGCTGTACTCTGTCCCTGCTTGTATCTACTCTACCAGTGGGGGTAGGAATACCACAGAGGTTGGTGAATATGGATATGGGGGGGACAATAGTACCATGTTGATTCCATAGCTGAAACAAGTCCAGTGTGGTACAGAAAAATATTACCTGCATCTAGCCGAATGAATAAAAGGCCATGAGCTGAGTAAGAACTCCAAATGTCAGCACAGCAGAGAGTTTTACAAAATTAAGAAATGCACGTGTCGAATTTCTATATTACTCTTCAAGTGGCATTAAGCGGGAAAGGAGCTTGCTTTAATATTCAGTAGGAATTTACCTGTGCAAGATAAAAGGTTACTGTTGTTCTCCTCTTGTAAATGATTTCTCATCATGAGAACAAAATGCTTGTTTACAAAATCTCCATCAAATGTTGTTTCCTCTCCCCTTCATCTCTCCGTGTTAGACGTTGATGTTGGTCAGCAGTACAACACGCCCCCTGCTGGGCTGCATTTGGAAATTCCCTTCGCCGTACAGCGGTCTGGCCTATGCCACAACTTCCATGGTGATCCACGAGACCATCCCTATTGTAATAATGTCCGTCACAAACCTGGGTTCTCTGTATATGCTCTATGCTCACGGACGAGCGCGAACCACCTCCCACCTGACGCAGAACGCCCCCGTGATTCGCAGAGTCCCAGCCGAGAGGCGAGCCGCCAAGGTGAGTCATCTGAGTGTCAGCCAGAACATCGGTCACAGAGTCTATCATCATATCCACGTGTGAGAATGTGTCACTCTACCTCTCTCTTTCTGTTTCACCACAGGTGATTCTGGCCCTCATCATGTTGTTCATTGTGTCCTGGGGGACCAGCATCATCTCAGTGAACTACTTCAACTACAACCGTGGCTCCTCAGCCGAATTTCTCCTGGTTGTGGCACGCTTCTCAAATACCACCTTCATCGCTCTCTCACCCGTTGTTTTGGCCATTGGGCACCGTCGCCTCCGGGCTGTTCTTAAATGCACAGCCACCCACTGACTCTTATAATCTCAGATGATGGTGGACAGAGAGAAGCAGGGAGAGCAAAGGCTAAACATAGTGATCTTTACCCCTGCAAAAAACATTTTCTGTGTACAAAAATGCCATATACACAAAATCCATTCTGTAAGTCAGAAAAAATAGGTCTGTTGTTGAAATTACTGATATGAAGCCAAAGTTAAACATGAAACAATTTGGCCCACATTACCACTTCCGCTCGTTGTTTCCTATATTCTTTCCTGTAACCTCTCATCTTACCACCTGAAAAAAATGAGGTCTTTCAAACTTTGTGTCCCATCATTCTGCCCAGTTGTTTAATGTAACTTTGCATCATTATTTTAATGATGGGCATAGTTTTTCTACTCTATGCAAGTTGCTCGGGATGAGAGCATCTGCTAAATGACAATAATGTAATGGACTGTACTGACTTACAGACTTGAGAGTCCTTGTACATATGACTGACAAATGACAAAAGCATTTTTATGGAGTATACCATGTATTTTATACTACACAGGTTAAAACATACAGGTTTGATAAAACCATGCAAATGAACTGACATAAAATATTGATAGCAGTATTTTTCAATGAAGGTGTCACCTGCATAGTGTATCTCAAATGTGTCAGTATCAGATAAGGCAGATCTTTTTAATGTAAAGGAAATACCGTCACATACATGGATTGTTTTTTTAATGATTTCATTGTCAGATAGCATGTTAGAGCAGGTTACCTTAGTAAACACATAATCCATCTTAGTAAAATGGAGATGTATGGATGTAGTGACCGTTTTAGATGTCTGTGTCTTCTCACTTTCCTGCTTCAAGCTCTTTGTCTCGACGAGTGCACAAATTGAAATGTCACTGTACTGAACTGAAGTCCTTCGGAATTAGAGAATTTGGTAGAGTAGTGAATGTGTGCTGTGCTTGACCAGAAATATTAAAGTATGTATGCACAGTCACGCTGTAGTCAGCCTGTAAGAAGCGTTTATATCCATAGCTGTGAATATGCTCGGGGACGTAGTCAGTCAGCAGCATTTCTGACTGAAGCCAATGCAAAGCAAAAGAATACACACCTGACAGCAGAGGGGAGATACTAAAAAGTGGGGTAGGGCTTTCTTTAGCATTGGGACGTCTGCAACACAGTACTTACATGTAATGATCTGCACTCCTTACAGGGCAAAGCTGGAATAAATCCGTAAGTCGACCCATTGTCTGGCAATCTCTAAAATGTCGTTACGGAGGTAATTTTTAGATTCACTTGTTAGAAAGAAACTGAGAAAGAAACTTTCAGCTAAGTACTGAAAGTGGTACATAGAATGAAGAATAGTTTGAAGAAGAATATTCACAATCACCCATGACAGCAATTTATAAGAGCTTATCACGTACAGTTTCATAGCAATTGAGCACACTTAGACATAACATAACGTGACAGCAGGAATTGAGCACTCCAGCTTGCCTCGTTTCATATGTTCTCTAACCCAGTACAACAGCCAGGATGGAGCCTGCATTAGAGGTGCCTGTCCTTCATCCCACATGCATTAGGGATGAAGGAGAAGGGTTCTCTAAAATGCTTATCTGTTTTTAATATCTGCAGTTGTAAACCAGCAGAGGAGTAAGTGAAGAGTGAACAAATTAAAATATGGGTGCGATGGACACCATAAGATTTGATTAATACTGATTCAGACTGTACTGCCAGTAAACCCACTGTGATTTTAAATGATTAGACGTTTCATACTCCCATAGCCAGTATAAGCCCATTCTATTTGCTTTGACCCATTTAGTAAATCCCAAGTTAGCAATATGTGAAGTAAACGTAAGTGTTCTAGTAAACTTTACCTGCAGAAGAGCATACAGTCAAAACACACTTGGGGCAGTGGCTAAAACCCTGCACTCATCTTGGCCAAAGGGTGGCTTGCTCGCATTTCAGGTATCCTGGTTGTTCATGAATATTAACTTTGATGGACAAGTGCTGTTTAAAACTGAGATGACTGTAAATTGTCCCAGAATAGGCATGTCCAAGTGAGTAACGGGTAGCAATAACACAAAAATACAAATATTGTACAGGTTGAATTATTTATTAATATTCAACTTCACTCCAAAAATATACCTTTTCTCTTTCTGTGAAAATTGTAACTGTCACCATCTCAAACCAGACCAGGAGATCACAGCCCTAAATACCATGCTGTGTGACTGTCTTTCAAAGTGAGGACAGTTTTGGAGAATTATCTTGCAAATACAGACCAGTGTGGGGATATCCCTTGTATGAAATGAGCATTTCTTTTAACTAAAAGTATATACGTTTTCTGTTCCTGGTCTTTGTTTATATTCCATTTTTTTAAATGACATTCATTTTGCTGAGTTCAGATAACGTACATTCAATGTACATTCAAACAGCCTACCTTTATTTTGGAAATACCCATCCACGCACACATCCACACCCACACGCACACACATGCATCAGCCTGCCAATGCACACACTCTCAAACAGCCTCTGACCCAATCATACACGCTACACTATATGTAAACTGCAGAAAGAAAAAAAAATTTCCCTGTATCGCCCATACAAGTTTCATAAACTCAGAAACTTGTTCGATACCGATCATGTACTTTGTTAGCAGCAAACCTAGTCCTAACCTGACCGGTTAATGGTGAATGTGCTAGACCGCACAGACCCAGACCGCTCTAGATGCTGAGTGTGTTGAAGGCCGGTACCAGAGTGACGGGCTCTGCCTGGTTCTGGTTCTGGTCCGGGGGATCTCTGCCCTGCAGGACCTTCTGCCAGAGCCTCTCTTCCTGCCTCTTCTTCTTCTCCAGGCGCTGCTGCTCCTTCTTCTGTTTGCTCAACATCTGGGGGAGATCAAAGGAACAAAGAAATTGGGGGAACAAAGAAATTCGAATGGCTGGGACGTCACTTTCTGATGTACCACGGAGCACACCAGCGGCCGAGTTCACAAAAGTTTCTTCATTTTGGAACGATTTCTTCAGATGTAATGTAAAGGAGGAGTTCTGAGAATGATTTCTTTGGTTCCGTAATATTCCGTAATGACAAGTTCAATAAACTGTAGTTTATTGAAGCTTTATAGCTTCAAGTTACTTAGATAACATGCCGACGCTGCCTTACCGCTTATTTACATGTCCCAAGACTGGTAAGGTAGCTACATTTCGCCCCTGGTACCACATCACTTCTTGATTTCATAATAAGATCATAAAGAAGTTTTGAACATGATACTGAGGAAGTCTGACAGAAAATGTGAGGAATTGTGAATGCCTATTTCTTAAGAACGCCTTAAATATTTTAATGAGAAGCTCTGAAAGAAGAACTTCATGAATCCAGACCCTGGTGCTAGTGGATTGTGGGTCCATATTATTATTCTTATTGTTATTATCAATATATTTCTGGTAAAATCACTGAAGCTCATGTGAATTATTTGAATTTTCAATAAATGTGGCTTATTTCACCAGTTTTTGGTACAATTCACAGCAATATCTGTGTACTGGCGACAACCAACAAAGAGCAAATGAGCTACACAGCTGCATGTCCACGGGAACACAGGGAGCGTGTCAGAGGAGCCCACATGGGCACAGCACAAACCACATTACACTTTCTGAAAAAAGCAGGCTGAGTCACTATTTCCTGTGAGTGTGAAAGTGAGACCAAGCCTCCCAGCTGTGCTAAGCTAACATGCGAGGGATCCGATGTCACACACATGGGTCAAACTCAGCTATTATGTAGCTTACCATCTGCACAAGAGCACAAAAAACTGCTGCCATTTAGAACACCTAATACCCTGCACAGTGAAGGCATCCAAAATGTTACTCCCTGAAGCAGTAAGTCTTTGGTTTGACATCACATTTTTGCTCTCAGATCAAGTCGGAGCGTACCTTAGTTCTGTGTGAGGTGCAGCTCTCTGCGGGCTGTTTGTTGTCACTGTACTCTGTTGGTGTGACTTGGCCAAAGAGGCGTGTCCCTGTTCCTGACTCCTCCCACAGGGTGGAGTATGACACAGATGGCATCTCAGATCCCTCCCACTCCGCAGGGCAGTATGGTGCAGCAGCACTCATGTGACGGCGATTCTCTCCTTGACCTGACGGGGGCAGCACTGAGTCAACAAACTGAGCTCAACAAACACCACGTGCACACAGATCCACACAAATGGTCAAATTCCCTGACCAGGAGGATTCTGGGACACAATCCGCCGCAGGATTAGATCCTCATCCTCGGACTGGGTAGGGGAAGAGGCGTTCTGTCTGTACCTCTCTCTGTCTCCTGGGTGCCGGGACTCAGACTGACCCTTTGACCGATTCAGGCTCTGCAGAATTGATATAACACACAGATATCACTCATCAACACTGATAGCCATGCCTAAAAGACACAATCAATTAAGAACATTACTTAAAGGTCAAACTTTAACTAAGTTAAGAATAAAAATAAAAATATATTCCAATACAAATTTTAAGAATGAAAGAGGTCCCAAGTCCTCCAGACCTCAATGCGCAACTGGGCTGGGCTCTCAGAATTGTCTCCAATTGGCCGCACACTGTCGTAATGGTCGCCATAGCGATAGGCAATATGAAGCTCTCGACACAAAGGTTTCTCTGAGCCGTTGATCTGATAGTGAGAGACAGACAAACACTAAGTCACACTGGAGGCATTCAGTAAATTTCAGCTTCAGCCATTCTGCTTTCCGATTGAAAATTCTGTACCAAGTTCAAGTTTAGTGAAAAGGCAAAGGCATTTAAAACATACAACATAAAACACAGTCAATAATAGCTACACTAAAACACAATCCACAAAAAACACTGTCCATTTCTGTGGCTAGCATGTCCAAATTCCAGTTGTATTTAGAATATCTACTGCACATGGGACAAACGACTTTTTAAAGACAGCTTTAGTTGCCAGTGGGACTCTATAGCGCTTACCAGAGTGCAAGAGCTCGAACTGACTAAAAAGAGGATGGGAGCTGTCTGCCACAATACTCTTAGCTTTATTCAATGTCCTCTCTGTACAGTTGGCTCAGTTGTTTTTGAGGTTTGCCAACCGTCTTGGTGGCCATTGACACAATTTTGTTCAGTTTGTTCTTTGATCTGCAGGTCAGATGGTTGTACCATGCAGAAAGGTGGAATGTTAAAACACTTTCAACAATAGATTTATAAACAACTTCTAGAATCTGTGGACTGACCCTGAAGCCGCTGAGTTTCCTCAGAAGGTACAGCTGCTGAGAGCATTGTTTGTATATATAGTCAGTGTTGTTGTAGAAGTTGAGCTGAGAGTCTAAAATTGTGCCGAGGTATTTAAAGCTACTAACAATTACAACACTGGTCGTTGAGTGAAACGGGTTGTATTTTCATGTTAATGTTAGAGCATATAATAATTTCTTTGGTTTTGGTCACGTTAATTTGAAGCTGACTGGTGTTACACCAGCCTTGGAGGGCCTCTAAGTAGACCCCCTCAGCTGAAGGATCTGTTTGTTGCAGGAGACCAACCAGAGCCATATCGTCAGCGTATTACAGTAACATTACAATAAGGCTAATAACCCAACACTGGAGGAAAAAAAGGTCTCGCATAAAATACAACAGACACACGATTATCGACCATGGCGGAAATGACGGGAGTGAGTACTCACCTCCCACAGAGGAGCGTTAAGCTGGTGGATGATGACGCGAAGCTGGTGGCAGCGAGCGAACGCCACGATCGCATCGTTTCCTGCAAAGGTGCCCGGCTGGGAGAGATTTGACACTGCAGGCAGAGCGGGAAACAGGAAAATAAGAGTGACTCTTTTAGTTTACAGTTTTGTTCTTTTCTTCCCTGTCTCTACTCCTTTCTTTCATCCTCTTCATTTATACCCTCACAGCGCACCATGGCTTTGACCCCCAGATAATGCTTCTTGTTGAATTATAACACCCGTGTCCCCTCCCTACGCCCTTGGACACTTATCCCCCCCCCATTCCATTCCTCCTTTCTTCCCCCCTCAACCGCCTTCCGGTCCCCCTCTCCCTCCTCCTCTTCCTTACAGTACTGTGTGAAGGGAATGTCATCCTCTACAAAGGGCTCGAAGTCCTGCCGGTGGGCTTGCATGTACTGCACTGTCTCCTGGCGCAACTGTAGGTGGCCCCTGGAGTGGCCTTCCAGCTGATCCCCCAGGGCCCGGAACAGACAGTTCCTGGGGGCAGACAAAGAAAAGTGAGAGAAGGTATCAGACACTTGAGCGCACATAAACACGCACAGCGTCGAACAGGGGTGCCCTTCCTTGGCTTCTTACCCGTCTCCGGGCACCTCTCTCAGTTTGAGACCCAGAGCTTGCAGCTGATTGGTGAAGCTGACAAACTCGTCGGCCACTTCCTCGCCCTGAGGGCGATTCTTGCGGTCTTTGGCCAGTGCCCTGCGAGCCGCCCGCTCGTCCCTCTTCCTCTCTGCATCGGTCTTCCTGTTGCCCTGCGCCATCTTTCCTGACAGCTTCCTGGACATGGGGATGCACTGACTGGCTGACTCACTGACAGACCATTTACAGGGAATGCAACCCAGAACAGACCTGCTCACTCTCACACTCACTTATGACGCATGTAATGAAAAGACCTGATTGTAGAAAGGGTTCAAACACAGAGACAAGGAGGGATATTGGTCAACAGTTAAATGGACCATGACAGGATATAGAAATGTTTTGGTTTTTTTTTTTTTTTCAAATAATAATGATATAGTTATCAGAAATGACGTCACTTTTCAAAATTAAAATGATTACTATAAGTAACAGTTTCTAATGTACATTGGCAATATCGTATGCGTCACAGTTCACCGCAAAGAGTTATCACTGTCCTAGATAACTAGCTAGCTGTGTAGTCACACCATGAAACACAGAAAGTGCAAAACAACTGCAACGGTCGCCTGGCGGGGCGACGGGTGACGCTATTAGATGCCAAAGAACCTTACCAGCGCTTTAAACAACACCTTGCTAATGCCTTAGATAACCAAATACAGCAAATGGTACAGTAACTACCACCGGCACACCGTTCAGGCATGTTAGATACCTAATCCATTAGGTCAACCACAGAGCTAAAGTTAAGTATACCAATTTGCCAGCTCACAATCTAAACTGTTGCTTGGTAGCCAATGGCTAGATGTGTAACAGTAGGTGTGTAACTCAAACTAACGGCTAACATTTGCCTGCAAAATAAGCAGCTAGCCACCAGCTGATTGTTTTTAAAATCAGGTCAATGTCATTCCGTCATCACTCACCAGTTTTGGGCTAACTAGTTAGGACAGCTGTCTTGATTACCGTTGCTATAGCTAAGCTGGCTATCGTTTTAGAGAAGTCATGCCAAGCTTGACAGCGTATGCGTTACTTAGATAGCCAGCACAGCTAGCATAGGATAACTAGCCTGCTAGCTAACGTCACATGAAATCATTTGTTGATAGTCAACTTAGCTAGCTGAGGTTACAGCTACAAGTCGACCAGTACAAATAATCCACAGTACCTTTATCTTTGTGTAACCGAGAACGGAAATTATATCATGAAGGTTAAAGCTATAAACGTTACAAAAATCCATAAATTATCCTCCTTCTGATGAGTGAATCAGTTTGTTTCTTAAGCTTTTTGCATTCAACTACAGTCCTGCGGCACTGCTTCCGGGGTATGAGCTTGGTACGGCGGCCTTCGCAACCCAAAACGCTTTCACAACGCTTTTCAGAGGAGCTAGCAGATCAGTTAAAATCTGTGCTCCTATAATTTGACTGCTTGTTACCGTGTTTAAGTTTAGAACGAGCTCATCTGTTGCTGTAAATGACAACAAAGAAATAAAGAATAGATACTAACTGTACGTTATTTGAAATTAACTGAACAGGGCTTATCGTACCCACACACACACATACACACACACACACACACACACGTGGTGGTCTTAGCCATTACTGATTGCTGCTCCCTTCTCCCCAACTCTTATTATCTTGTCCGTTCCCTTCACAGCCGCTGTCTCCTTCTTAATTACATCTGTTTTTCCACCTAACTGTGACTTATTCTCGGTCCCTGACACTTTCTTCTCTGAACTTGCTCCCTGGTGCTTCTTTGTGCCAATCCCCCTCAGGATCATGGCGTGAATTTTCCTCCTCAGTTTTCCATGTCCTAACGCCACCACCAGGGGGCTGAATCCCACGAACAGCGAGGCGGAGAAGTGCGCCACGGTCAGCAGAGCCTCCGCGTGTTCCCCGCGGTCGTGGTTGTAGTAGGTCACCGCCGCCACCTGCAGCGCCCAGCAGACCACGAAGAGAGTCACCAGCGACATGATGACGTGTCCGGCCTTGCGCTCGCTGGCCACGTGCCGGTCCAGCTCGGTGTGTGCCCCGCCCCCCTCGCTGCTGGATGTCACGGAGCGGATGTGCTTGGCCAGCGCGTGGAGGGTGACCAGGTTGGTCCCCACCATGAGCACCAGAGGGGCCACCTCGTTGAGGGCGAGGGAGGCGGAGGCGAAGGCGGCGCCCTGCTCCTCGGTGGGGAACTCCCACACGCAGCCCAGCAGGGGCCGGGTGGTGCAGCTGATCACCATGAGCTCCACGGTGGCGTTGCCGTGCACGTGCGTGGTGTAGACCAGCGCCGGCAGGGAGAAGGCCAGGTTGGCCCCCCACACGAGTCCCAGCATCACCCAGACGCGCTGCCGCTCCCGCTGCTGGGCCAGGGGGCCTATCGCCACCCGCTGCCTCTTCAGGGTGATGCAGTGGAAGGCGCTGAGGGCCAGCGTGACCCAGCACCCGACTGCCCGCCACCACACCCACAGCAGCATGAAGAGCCGGCACCAGCCCGGCGCCAGCGTCACCTGCAGGCCCAGGTCCGAGACGAAGATGGGCACCGTGCGGAAGAGTGAGGTCAGCAGGTTGGCAAGGCACAGGTTGACCAGGATCGCGTCGGATGGGGGTAGGTGACGGGAGGCGCTTTCCTGGGCCGTCTGAAACACCTGGGGGGACGGATGAGAGGATGAGTCGAGGAAACAGTGTGGGAGGGTGGAGGATATGAGATGGGAGAAAAGAGTGGCAGTGGCAGGAAGGTAATGACACAGAGGGATGGTACAGAAGAGTGCAACTGACACGCAGATATGATTCAGTTGATGATTCATGATATGATGCAGTTCTCTTAACCCATGTCAAGGAAAAAAACAGTGGGTATAAGAGCACTGAGGAAGTAATACAAAGAACCTTGCTAAAGGTCAGCAAAAGCCAGTGGATGTCATTGGGCCACTTAAAAATGCATTGTACAAAAAAACCAAACAGTAGAGCAAACTTTTATGTAGATGAAAAAACTGAGTTTCATTTTGTGAGCCAAAATGGTTCAGTCAGAAGCTGTCTGAGGTGCACAAGATGTGAGCTCTTTTGAATGGAATTCAGAATGCTTGGCAGCTATGCATTTAGACAGGAAGATGACTGTTACATTTGGGTATTTGTGTTGTTTTCAGTTCTTTTTTTTACTGTTAGTGCCACAGAAAGTGACAATGTGTTAAACCTGTACATCCTGTAAACACTCATATTTTATTCAAAGAAAGGTGTGCTCCTTTGTCTGAACTCTTTACATATAATTGTTAGCAAAACAGTGCAAATTGGAAGTATGTCAGAAAGGAGATGTTATCTCATTTAAGCTTGCCTGAATTAATCTGCAATGTATTGACTCTGCATAGCAGCATGTCTTTGACTGAAAATGTATGCCCCCCATGAAAACACTTTACTTGTGTCAAAATCATCAAAATCACAACAAGATAAACCTTAATTTATGTAGATTACACAGAATAAATGAAATCAGGGCATATGTCAAAATTTACCATAAAAGTTCAAAGTCTTGCTGGACAAGGGGCTTTGTATAGACATACTGTATATTTATTTACTGGCCTTTATAGGAATGTGTAGCACACTTAACAAGGACAAATATGTGCTATGCCCAGTTAGATAAGGAAGAAACAATAGCATAAATGGCTTGGAACATACAGACTTTCACTGTGTCGCTGAGGGAAAACAAATGAAAAGTTTCTTCTGTTGAGCTCAATCCACATGATTTATTGCAGCTCAAAGGAGAAGACGGAGACAGACGAAGCAGTGACTGAGAGAACACTACTTGTAGTTCAAGTTGGATCAAACCAGTGTGCTCCCCTGTGGAGAGTAAAGAGTTTTTTCTGAATCTGCCTGAGGGTTCAAAAGCAAACGCTACAGAGAGAAAATGTAAAGTAAAGAAACATAGTGGAAGGAGAAGCGTGAAAGGGACAACCCAAGTCAAGGATTCAGCAAAGTTCTGAGAGGGACCTTCTTCAGAAAGGGTGCACAGCATCACAGCAATCAAGGTGACAAATGGCAGGAGTCACGTTGTGCAGAATATACAGGTTTATGTATAAACTCTAGAATATTTATCATTTTCAGTATCATTGACAACGATAGTGTCAGAACAAGGATATTTGACTCAAGGGAAGGACAGGATGCCTAGAGTGATAGTGTGATAGGGTTTAACTTAGAGGGAAGGAAAGGGGTCATAAACATCTATGAATGAATAGCAGATGTCATTTGAAATAGTTTTAATAGCTAGAATGTCATTATTAGGATCTGAGGTGTCGTCGCACATGCATCTGAATTGTCTAAGTTCTGCAGAATATAACCTGCCTTGCGTTCCAAGCAGTTCATGTGTGTTTTTCATGCTTTTACACAGTCCCAGTCAACCAAATGATGGTGCACCTCCATGCACAGTACAGCATATATAGAAATACCATATATAAATTCCAAGGCCAATCAAATTAATTTATTTACATTTTTTACACACTACCCACCCACACTACCTCAGAATCATAAGCCTCATGCACAAAACATATTGGAAAAGAAAAAACATGAAGACACAATGGACATATGGGAGATCCCTGTCAATTGTCACATAGATCAAAATCAGACTCTCTGTGTCCGTAGACCTTACCACATGGATGACCAGCACATTTCCCAGAATCCCCGAGAACACCAACAGCCCAAACAGAATGGCATCCACAGTCAGGACCTCTGACATCTCTCGATCCTGCTGGGGTGACAGTGCAGACTGGAGCGGATCATCTTTGCCTGCAGGTCATCGTGTGTGAAAAGTCTGTCAGTCAACAGACGCACAGTCTACCCTGCTCTCTTCATGGTCTTCTCTACATTTTTTGGCGTATTAAGGACCTTCTCTGTCTCTGCCCCTCTGTTTTATCAAACACCACCTTCCCACCCCCCTCCCGACAATGATGTACCCCACCACTGATGATCTGCGTTGTCTTCAGGGTCCATTTCCCCCAGAATTGGTCACCTGGCAACTCCACCCTCACCTGCCCAGGAATGCACATTTTCCACACTGGTGGCTGCACAGGGACAATTTGATTGTCTGGTCAAAGCATCACAATAGACTCAGTAAACATTATCAGTTCAATTATCATCGTTGTCATTCGACATTTAATCTCAGCTTCAGTGAACATAAAATCAAAAGCATAACATCATAGCATCAAAAGCATAACAAAAGCATAGCATCATTGATAACATTGGTAACAAGCCATCTGTGTTCATAAAATAAATTTAAATCATGATTTTGGACAGCATCAGTGTCAAACTCGAAAGTGGCTTACCATTGTAACAGCTAATTGCCAAAATAATGACAACAGAATTGTGTCTGTAAAACTGTAATTATCACGAAGATCCAACAGCTTGATTTCACATGATCTTTAACCACATATTGTGTTTATTTTTGCGTGTTTTGTCTCTCTTTCAAAAGGAGTATTGCAGAAACATTATTGTGTCCTTCATTTTCTAATAAGGACTAGTTATTTTTTAGTCAATGCTTGACTTAAAATGCTACATTTCTCATGCCTAGTTTGTGCGATTTTAACTAGCACAGGAGTCTTCCAATTAAAAATTTTTAGTAGTGTGTAATATGACCTTATCCTAGCCAACATCATTGACAAATTTTAATATTCGGTTAGAAATATATTTGTTGGAACTATTTTTTTTCATTGATAAGATGAATTGTATTTTTTTAGTCATTAGGATTAGTTTTAACTCCCATTGCCAATCAGTCCAGGCTATCTTAGCCACAGAGATTAGCTTGTTTTTTTAGTATCTTGAAATGACTTATACCCAGTCTAATTTACGTCCAGTTCAGCTCTGTTGACAACACTGAAGGTATCATTCAAGGCGCTCTGGGCAGATTTGGGGGTACATACCTTGCAATTATAGAAAAGAATTTAATTCTATAAAAAGAACAAAAGTTCGGTAATTCTTCAGCAAAAGAATAATGATTGGTACTCCTAAAATAACAGAAACCATGTAAGCCAGCAGGCACTGGGCACCTTCACTAATAATTACCCATTATGAACCAAATTAAACTTTCACACTTATCTGCTCTACACTCATCCTCGATACCAGTCAGGTCTATGCTGTCTTCCGTTAAACTGACTGCTTCTCTGTAATTGGCCCAGAGCATCTGTCCCTTTTCAAACTGGCACAAAGGAAATGTAGTAATCATTAAAGGACACCCTGGGTCGGGGAGCGGTGATGTCATCACCCTGATGTTGCCAGGAGAGTGAAGACCCCTGTTTTTCTCTGGCTCTTCTGCATCACCGCTTAAGCATTTCTTTCCATTGATCAATTCATTAGGAAAAAAAAAAGGATGTCTGGATCAATAAGGCACATCAGCAGTCATGTTAATTAGGCTTCCTGAGTGTGGGTCCTGAGAGCCTTATTAAATCCTCTTTCTAGCTCAGCACTTTCCTATAATGACTAAGATATCTGACTAATGTCCGCGGGTCGTGCTTGTTCCTGCTTTGTTTGTCTGTTTGTTTACCTGTTGGGAACTGCCATAGCTGCCACTCTAAATCATTCTGAATGAAAGCAGGGAAAACCAAAAGGCCAGTTACCAACACAGGTGCTATGCCACAGCATAAGAATCATCGGAACTGCCTTTTGTTTGGAAAGTAATTCAATCAGAAGTCTGAAAATGAAGAGAAAAATAAGAATTGCTTTAATTCCCTTTGTTTTAACATATGTTTTCCATTGGATTTGGGATGCACTGGGCATCTTTTTTATTTTTTGACTCCATGTCTTTTTTGATGAACAGCATGAAATTATCAGAATTGATTCCAGCGGGGATTGAAATCCACTTCCATATATGCGATGTAACATGGCCCCAGCAGAAACTGTATTTTATGCAGAACTTATCTACAGAATAAACGGTAAAGCACGCATATTTTAGATATCTGTGGTCCATTTTTCTCTCAAATAGAGAGATAGTGGGGAATATAATAAAGGTGAATGTTAGTCTGGGTATTGGGTTGTTTTTTTCTATTAAGGTGAACGTGTTTTTCAGGAAAAAAAATTCAATAGAATGTATAATTGGAAAAAAACGATTGCTTCCAATTAACTGATACAACAAGCGGGGAGAGGTCAGGGACATGAACAAGTGCCCAGGGGTCTTGAAAAAGGAGAGAGAATGAAATTAACAGAGAACGACATTAGTAATACTGTCCAGTGCTGTGCCTGCACAATCAGTAAACACATAAATTACACTCCCCTCGTTGCTCTCCCCTTAGAGGAGGGGGAACGATCCACCAACATGGTTTGATTCTTAAAAAGCAAAGCATTTTGTGTGGGAGCGTGCATTGGATAGTTTGAGCATTATAACTGATTGACAAGAGTTGCTGTTATAAATAATCTCAGCCTGTGCAGTTGCATGTCAGCAAGTGTGTCAAACATAGATGAGAGAACAAGCATGTGGTCCAGTAGAAATAGAGCAGATAAGGAAGCTTTCTTTACTGCGGATCAGCACACCCAGTGTGGGCTTCTGGGAGTAAACCTGAACTGCTCACAAAGAAATCAGCCCACAACTGAACCCACTGTTTTGGGTGTGTGAAACTGACGTTGACACAGAGAAAAGATAGCGCTGTATGTTGAGATGTTGTTGCTTGGTCAAGCACAATTGCAGGTGGATGCCGGGAGTGACTGCAGTCAGAGAGGAATTATGTGAGGTGTTGCCTATTGCAATGCATGATGGGATTGTGAACACTAGGGGGCATCACTGCACATAGCAGTTACTGGTAACATTATTTCATGATTCTTCCAGCTGAGGGCTTTTTTTTTTGTACTGTACATTGTTAACAATGACAAAATATTCCATTGCACTAACCCATACTGTACAATTGCTATGCAGTGAACACGCTGTTGCAATCATAGGCTAGCTACACACACACACACACACAAACTATAATGCTTTAACTTTGTAGAGTGCAGACAGGAGACACCATGGAAGAGGCAGGACAACAGGGTTGGCGGTACTCATAGGGGGAAGTTTAATAATAAAGCGTCAATAATGCTGGGTCTCCATGGCACACTAACCTAGACATACATATACTACAGATTAGGGAAAATAAAACACAAGGGCATACGTCAGCTGTGGTGTTACGGTATGTAGTGGTAGAAACAGATAGATTTCTCCAATCTCACCAATATATGCAGGCGCAGCTGCTAGGACCAATAGGCAATGTACTCTTAAAGGCACAGCACATTATAACCATTACAAAATACACCAAATTAGTGAAGTGACATCACTGAAAATGTGTATATATCTCACTTTTTTCTTTCCTTTGTCTCTCACACAGAGTGGAGACCCAGCTGAAATATTATGTACTACTATGGTTTGTCTATCTAACACCATTCTCTGTACTCCTACCAATAGCACCTCCTTAATTAGAATAACGTACACTGTATGAGGCTGAATGATTATTCAGTGCAAGAGTTATGCTACATGTGCGCAAACTGGCAGCTTTTACAATTGGCCTAGTGATGGGACTTACGGTCAAATATACCACAGAAACATCCCTTAGCACTTAGTGTAATGAATTTTGGCTCACTGACCCCTACTGTCCGTTTTGTGGTTTGGGAAATTTGAAAACAGGCACTGTCAGCCTTTCCAAAATGACCACAAAGCCCCATGCAAGATGAGGCAGAGAAAGAGACAGACACACTGATTTATTAACATTCCTTAAAAGACTAAATTTCACAAATTTAATAATGAATTATGTGTTGTATTCAATTCCTGTTTTGGACTATGTCATGTGGCGCTGTGATTCAATTGGGTAGTGTGTACCCTAGGGCCTTCAAGCTGTGACTGAACAGCGGGTTCAATCTCTTGAGGTCACATTACCATATATTGTTATCTAATGTTTAAATTGCATTTGTAAATGCAATGAAGTGTTCCTAAGACATTGCCCAGCACAGAACTTTGTCTTAGATCCCTTCAAAACCTGCCATGGAATCCAGCCAATAACAGAAGGCTGACACAACTGTTCACAAGTTAGTTTGTACAATGCAATGCCAAAAACAATGACTGTCAGCTGCATAATGACGAGTTTGGAACGTTTGCTGCACATTAAGTATACTTCTCTACACTCCGTTTTTATATAGTAAATTGCTTTTTTTTTCAAATAAGTATAAAATTATAATCATTGGGCAACGAATAAATATTAAAAGTAAGCCTACAGACTTCCACCACTTCCTTCTTTTGACAAATTATACGCATATTCAATAACTCGGCGGTTGCTCTGTCACTTGCGCAACTATACATATATCTGACCCAAATTTTAAGGTAGGATATCTTTAGGTGTCTTTAGGTGTCACTATTTCTCAGTGCCCTGAATAACTCGTGCGCTTTGATAATGTGCAGAGCAGCCGTCTGATTTAATTAGGCCATTCTATGGCTCTGCGCATCTGAGTGTACACGAGTGTACGGGTTAGCGTCGGCTGGACGTGATATACCTCGTGCAATCCCATATAGATAGAGTCCATAGCCGTACGTGGGGCGACTGACGTCATTGTGGCGGAAAAACGGTTGCAGAGATGAAGGGCAGCTCCGCAGGGGAGAGTGGAGAAACAGCGGAGGGAGAGTGGAGAGGGAAAGCGAGAGGGGAGAAGAGCAGCATGACTCATGTAATTGACTGTTGATGACTTCAAACATTGAGACACTTCATGCACAGACATAGGCACACATTCTCTCACGACAACCATCGGAAGCGGACAGACAAAAAAGATCAGTGATTTTAAAAAACTCGCATATCTCCGTTAAAAGACAGAGGAACACGTAAGCCGTTAAAATCGTTGCCTTTATATCTGTCTCGTCATAAGTAGAATTAATATTGCATTACGCGGTCTATTACTAGTATTTTGTTGTTTCATTTTTGGAGGGTTATGGTTGACAAGAGAGACGCTCTCTCTGTAATGACTTGATTTGCTGCTCTTCTTGCGTAACGCGCGATGAACGCGTACATGGATAAACCTTTGTATGTCAGTGGTGAAATTCCTGCTTGTTGTTTTCCATCTCAGGTGAGAGGGCCGGATACCGGGAGAGGATTGTGTTTGTGTCCGATACTGTCGCAGCATGATAGCCGCTCACGGTTAACCGGAGGAAGGCTTGCCAGTGCTCTGCAGCCATAGCACTTGTCGGTGTATGGATGTGGTACTGCAGCCACGATCGCCCCTGTGTGTCCGTCTCCCTCCTTTCGGATCTCCGGCGGCTCTGACGGCGCTGTCTGCCTTCTGTGTAAACCGCATGCGGGCAGTGGGCTGCTAGGAGGGGGCGAGATGCCAGGCCAGCTGCGGACGGCTCTACTCGCTTGTGCTGCGCTGCTGTCGGGCTTGTGTCGGGACTGTGCAGGTCTCCCCGGCGGGACGCGCGGGAGCCACGATGCGCATCCCTCCGCGACATCTTCTTCGAGTGACAGAGGGGGAGGAAATGGAACGGTGTCTCCAAACTGGGTCCTGCACGGAAACCACCGCGCTAATTATAGTGAGAATATTAACGATGACATAAGCAGTGGCCCGGCTGTGCCAAAGTACAGGGGAAGCCTCAGTCATGGCAACCCCAGAGCCACGAACAATAACAGCACCAGCAGCAAAAACAGCTCCGCAACTGTGAAAAGGCCGGACTTCACTGTCAGTGGGGATGAGCAGGGAGAGGACAGCGGGGCGACACTAATGTGCGCCTACAGGGTGATGGAGACGGGGGGCCGGGACAAGCTGTGCTTCCGGGACACGCAGCGCAGGTTCGACTGCCGGAGCGGGGAGTGTCAGAAGGTGAGGTCGCCGGGGGGACACTTGGTGGCCAACGTGCTGACAAATGGCAGCGTGCTGATACAGTGGGGCCGCGGGAGAGGACGGGGGGGCAACCGAACGCAGGAGGGAGGGCAGAGAGGGGCACAGGCCCTGGGGGTGCTGGAGGAGCAGGGGTGGGGGCGGGAGACTGAGAAAGCCGAAGACAGAGAAGAGAGGCAAAAACCTGTCGAGGAGGAAGGGGAGGAAGAGGGGAAGAGGAAGGGCTCGGCTTCAGCGCCCCCGCCGAGGCTTGGGCGCAGACGACACGCCCGTCAGGGTGGGTTCGGGCTCAGCTGCTGGTGGAACGGCAGCTACACGCAGTTCGAGTGCGCCGGCGTGCTCCTGGGGGCCAGCTGCAGGGACTACCTGCTGAGCGAGCTGCACGAGAACGTCCCTTACCGCATCTGCCTGCGCCCACTCCCACAGCAGGCCCGCTCCGACCGCCCCCCCGCCGCCGGTGGCCATGGCGACGACCCCGGGGAGTGCGTGGAGTTCACCGTCTCACCCTCGGGGATGCAGGACATTGTGATTGCCATGACGACCGTAGGAGGGGCCATCTGCGTGATGCTGGTCATCATCTGCCTGCTGGTCGCCTACATCACAGAAAACATCATGAGCCCTGCAGCGCAGCATGGCCACACCGCGCCACGCTCACACCTCGCAGCACGCACACATTCCCGTCACTGAGGGGATCGTGGGAAATAAATATTATTAAAAACACGACACAAACACAGGGCACATGAAAGGTACATCGCTGAGAGAACAATGAGCTAAGCTACACAACTCAGACATTACACTACATACACACACACACACGTACACACCACTGAGACCTCTGTTCTGCACAGAACTTTCTTTCTGTGAGTGTGCGTATTTGTGTGTGTGTTTTTTCACTGTGTATCTCACTCACTGTTTGCTGATGTTAACTGCTATGGAGTGTACTGCATCAGATACAGTACACAGGTACATTAAAACTTAGATGGAAATATAACTAGATTGACTTAGGAACAAATAGATGTAGGCTATAGATAGAGAAATTAGTATATAGAATTAGCATATAGACTGATACATAACTTATATTGATATGTTAGATAGACAGGTCCAGACCCTGATAGTAGACCCTGTTCATTTTCCAAAAATTAGTTCTGATTAGCTCCAGTAGGTAGTGATAGGTGTAGGTACATTAGGCTGAATAGTACTCATTTGCACCAAAAGTAAATTAGAGGTTAACACCCTGTCCTACACCCCTAAAATCTTAAAAGCAAAAAAAAACTAACTGATTGGAAAAAAAATGTAGACTTGCCTTACCTTTCACAGCTATGTTTACATAACAGCATAGTTTTACTTACTGTTCACTGCTGTATGTAACCTCAGGCTGGTCTCTATCCTGTGCAATACTGTTCTATACTTCTGTATTCTGAATACCTTTCACACCGAATAAAAGTTATTGACAAAATGAATGTTTTGAAGTGTGCTGGTGTGCAGTGGGATATGTGGTCCATTGTTTGTCCCTGTACTTTGATCTCTTTCATCAATTGTATTTTTCTGTCTGTTTTACTAGTTTGTCCACAAATCAGTTTCTTCTTAGTTTATCAGATACAGCCATTATAAATCAACAGGATACATCAAAGTGTGATTTGTAACAAATAGCAGTAATCACAAATGACACATTCATATTGTATACAACTAATAGTGTATATTAAAAAAAACCTTATTTGGTCAGCTGCCATGAATTTAGAATTGAGTGTTACAACATTCGTTTTCTGAAAAGACTAAGAAAACAAGATTTGAAAAATTCTGATTACATTGTTTTGAAGCATTAAGACTAAAACTGAAACTGTTCATACTAGCACCAAAATCACCTGTGTTAAAAGTAGAAAATGCACCTTCTTCGAGTATGGCTTAAAGGGGGATTTTTTAAGCAATTTCCAGATCTGCTTTATTATAAATGGAGGCTGCATTATTTATTACCAAGAACACATACACAATGAATGTGTTCCTGAAATTTATACTTAATCGAATTCATCGAGTGACACACAGGTCCCAGCTCTGAGAAGTGAGCATTTTTCTGTTCTGATGTTTTTGCGATTCATTCCAGATTCACTTTCATCTGTAGAGACAAATCAGCTTGAAACCGTTCATTTTATATTCGCCCTTTTTGTGTTTTGTGGTGCATGGACTACAGGGTTTAATGCATAACTGTGTCACTGTAAGTCGTGCACTAAGGAGCACTAATGGAGAAGTGAAACAGTTGACAGATCCAGAGAGGTAAATATGTTCACTGTGTATGGAAATGTGTGGTGTGGAATTCAGGACTTTGCCTCCTCGTGGATGACAGGGTCCTTTAATGCTACTTATCAATAAATGGACAATGGCTATTCTGACACCCCAGGCATTGGACTGCCATATTCATAATGTAACCTCTAACCAAACCGAAGACCTTAAATGTCGTGGACACCATATTTATGTTTTATGCGCTACATCATGAAGACTTAATACGGTGGCCCAGTCATTCTTATTTAGTTTTTCAATTTGTTCTCTTGTGATGACTTAAAAATGTGTGTGTATATATATATATATACACACAAATTATATATATATATATATATATATATATATATATATATATATATATGTATTGAGTATATATATTGAGTATAGCTAATAGCTTTTAAATTGAAACAGAGCTCTAAAGTTTCCTTATACTATAAAAATCCTTTTAAGGTAAAGATAAAGTCAGCTCTGGAGACATTTATATAAGTGACATTTGGCTTGAAATATTAAGACATAGCCCCATTGTAGCGAATCTGCCTGAGAACGTACGTCATCCAAGCTGGGGGGCTTTGGAGTCGAGGAGATTTTTTCCTAAACGAACGTTCAACGCATACGACTCTGATTAGCAGTTCAATTCTGGTGAGGTGTCTGAGCCAATCACAGGTGAATACGTTGAGTACTGATGACTCAAAATTCGCCGCACGACAGAGGAAAACAAGTGCCCTTTAAATGTTGATTGGTCTCCACAAGCGCCTACACTCTCGCAAGCCCGGCCCCTCTTTGTGAGCGACGTTTGTCCTTAAATACCTTCCGCCATTTTGAACTTCACTTCTTTGGACGGAAGCACGGCGCCGCGCGGAGCTCCAGTTTAATTTATTTTAGAAAACCCACCATATCAGGTTTAGATAGTAAAGAGACACACACTGACATCGAAAATTTTGTAGTTTTCGGTCTGACTCAATTTCCCCGTCGACCTTTTTCCAAATTTGCTGGTTGTCAGTCGGAAGAAACGCTATGCCGAGTCACCCGCTGCGCGTGGCGGTGGTGTGCTCGAGCAACCAGAACCGCAGTATGGAGGCGCACAATATTCTCAGGTAACGGTTAAAAAACGAGCCTCAGCCGAGCAGCATCCAGCTAAGACACGTACCGGGCGAGTTAACTCGCCAAAAGGCGCAGCTAGAAGTGGTATCGGCAGCTACCCGGAAGCAACGCGAACATGAGTCGGCGATCCTCGGATAATACCCGGAAATCCTCCAGTAATCAAAGCTAGCTAGACTAGCTAACTACACGAAACTTCACTTTACATTCGTTTATAAACATGTTAGATTCACCAGAGAGGCTATTCTTGAGATGATTTCGGTCTTAGATTATAGTTATCTGTGGACGTTTTTTACTCATAGAAAGTTAGCTGTCGTTCTCATAACGTTGAAAACCTGTTGTAAATGGGTGTCTTGATCAACTCAAATGACGCCGACAGCTGCTGACTATCCTGCGACGACGCTCAACCCTTTTCTTTTATTTAACTGGGCCGTCAGAGAACTGGAAAACATCAGAAGATTGAAAGCATAATGGGTCGAAGCCAGCAGAGTCGAGTTAACGTTATCCTGATTAGAAAATCACCTGACTGAATTTGGAAAGCTGCTCTTCCTTATGGATCTTCCCTAGGAAATAACCTTGATGAGTGTTAAGCCTGTAACACGTCATCTACAGTTGTTTCTGGTAAAACGTAAATGGTACAAGCAGTTCTAAAGAGAAATATTGTATTGCTTTTGATTTCCTACAGTGTAAATTATGTGCAAGGTAAGAGTTTGTGAAGTTTGACGTTACGTGTCATTTATTGTCTGGTGGCGAGATGGATGAGGTCAACAAAACAGCTGTCCCGTGACAGCGATTATCAGCTGACTGTGCTGCTTGCGCAATAACGCCTTCCATTGTCATCTCCAGCTAATAATGACCCAGGGGGATGGATGCGCAGGTCATTGTAACCTAATTGTCAATTACTTTCTCTCCCGTCTCTCCTCTCCCTCCTTTGTTCTTTGTTCCCTCTCCTGTGTCCCCATCCTTCTTTTCTTCCTCTCTGCGTCCCCGTTCCCCCGTTACTCTCCTCGCCCTTTGAATGGGCTTCCCCTGCTCTCTGTCGCTATGCAGCAAGCGCGGTTTCGAAGTGCGGTCGTTCGGGACCGGGTCCCACGTGAAGCTGCCGGGTCCAGCGCCAGACAAGCCCAACGTGTACGACTTCAAAACCACTTATGAGCAGATGTACAACGATTTAGTCCGCAAGGACAAGGAACTGTATCCCCTACACTTCACACATCGCAGCACTCAAATGTACATGCAAGCGTGCGCACACACTCAACCAGCATACAGCTATGATGTGTACTGTATTGCCAGTCACTTGCGTGGAGAAAAGACTTGAGGGAAATAGAGTGGTGAGGGAAGCAGGGAGAGCTAACACAGGTGTTTTTGCCCCATTTGTGCTTTCCTCTTTTGTTTTGGACATGATGTGCATCTGGGTGCATGTGAACTGTTTCTCCTAGGAGTGAGGATGATTGAGGAAACTGGAATATATTGCTTCAGGGCCAGACGTTTTTCTACACGTTAAACACAAACACACTTCTTTGATTGAGTATTCAAAACAGAGCTATTGAAACAGCTCAACCAGTTCCAGTTTCAACCAGACCGAGCCCATCAAAATCTTCCAGGGCATCAGGTGCATGATAGATTTGTCTTAGGTACGACTGAGATATGGTTAACTTAACAGGGATGGATCTTGTAAAAGTGCTGAGAGGAAGTAGGTGTGGAGCTGGAGAGGTAAGGCTTAGACTTGATCAAGCATGGAAAACATGCAAAATAATACTTAGAAATCCGTCAAAGAATCCCACTGATTATTGCGTTGTGAAAGTAACCCGTTTACTCTGACAGATGCGTTTTGTCCATTCAGAATATTTCAGCCTGGAAGGGAACGTCTGGAATTTAGGTGTGTACCTTTCTGTTGTATTGTAAAAGCTTTACACTTATTTTCCATCTCCTTGAAGAAATTGCGTATTTTCTGTGGTTAATAGTGTGTAACCACTGGGAGGCAGTGTGGGATAGGAAACTAGCTTTGGGATCAATTGCAGGTTCAGATTGTAGGTGGACACTGTAGTTCTATGCTCTTGAAGAAGGTTCTTCATCTGAATTTTCTGAAAATACTCAGTTAAATTGCAAGGAGATGAAGTGTAAGAGGTCCACTGCCCTGAATAACTAAGCAAACAATCAAAACATTAATCCACAAGCTGCGTGGCACACATGGTTTGGACCACAGTACATTATGGATTATGATTTTACGGAGGGGATTTCTGATCCCGTGTTACACAACCATGTAAACAAGTTGTCTATTCAGTAGGCTTCCTAACTAACCAATTGTGCATTCATTAACAAGCCAATTACAAGCAGTTTGCCAAGTAAGTATCTTGGCAGCATTTTAACATGAGTGTTTTCTAAAAAACAATGACAGAGTGCTGTTCATGCTAACTACAATTAAGTTACTTGCTCACTTCCAAATTAAGATTTAATGGAAGAAGCATCTTTGTATTGTGAGCTGTATTGACACAGATTAAACTGTTGTATCTTGTAGGATAGCATAGAGGTAAGTGGTAGTTCAGTCACTGGACTGCTATAATGTAGCATATGAAAATAAACATCTGCTCTCTCAGCTTCCATTAGAATATTTTTCTAATGCAATGTGGACAATGATGTAGGGATAGCGTGAGAAAGGAAATGTGGGTCCGTATATGCATATACGAATATATTTAAGAAAATGCCGTATGTACCATTTTTATCTTTGTGGAGGCTAATCGGACCTTGAGCCTGACTACAATACAGCAGGAGATTCTTGCTTAATCAGTGTCTGTAAACTATAGCATTCAAGCAAGTCCCAAGGTCTGCACAGAATAGTTTTTGGTGTCTAATGTGTCGGAAAAATGTATGTAGTGCCCTCTACTGCCAAAGATGCGTACATGCACAAACAGCATAACTAGACTTATGTATAGGAATTGGAAAATAACTATATCTTGAGCTCTGTTTAAGGTTACCTAGAGTGATGCTGCTGGGATTCAGGAACTAGGATTCAGGAAAGTAACAGGAACTAGGCTAAGAGGACCAGGCATACAAGCTTATCAGCTGTACAAATACCCTTACTGTATTTCTATACTGGAAAACTATTATCAAAATGTAAAACTTGTGCAGACATTGCTGGGATGACAATATCCAATTAAGTCAAAATTAGCTTTAAGTGGTTACTGCTCACAAGGCACTCCCAGAAATGAAATGGGAACGATACACCTTGTGTGTGTGTGTGTGTGTGTGTGTGTGTGTGTGTGTGATTGTGTGTGTGTGTGTTTTAACCATTTTGGCATGAGGTGCATTTGGCTAACCTTTGAAGTTGTAGGGTCAGCTATAAAACTGGAAACAAGCCGAACCAAACACAAATTTTCATAGACCCCTCCCTGCTTCTTCGCATGTTGAGGGCAATAGAAACTGAATTTAACATACAAACCAGTGATGTAAGTTGCAGTCTGCTTAAACGAACAAAGTTTCTGCGTCCAAATCAGCTTTTCAGCTTCTCTGTACATTAATTATGTACAGCTGTGAAATGAGCGTTTTATTTTTTCAGTTTTAAATGTACATGATACTGATAACCGATAAACATTTAATACACGTTCTCTATACAGCATTATACACAACCAGGCAAAAGTCTTTTTGCATTATTATACTGTGATGCGTAAGGACACTAAAATGCAGTGCATGTTTTGTATTTTTAATCCTTGTCTCAATGGTGTACATACTGTAACTGGGTCTTGATTTCAAGAGTGTTCAATGCACAACAAGACCAGAGCCTTATTGGCCTTTTGGGTCATGCTGTCCTGGGTTTGTCGATTACAGCATTTCCAATACCATGTCTTGGAAATCATGTGAAGTGAGCCATTATGTTCCATAGTTTGCTATCTTTATTCACAATTCTGTAACAATGTTATTATTTGTGTGAAAAGATATATACATGTATTTTAACTCCTTAACACATCTAAGACTTTTGCAGCAGTTTATGTGTAACACTGGGATGCGGGAGTAACGGTTCTGTTAGGTGTTGGCAGGTGGCCCTGACAATGAAACTAATCAGTCCAGCTGGGGAGTGGACTGCGTGACTAGAGCGAGCAGTCACTGGCTGTATGTGAAACAGAGTGTGTACTTTTTGTGTTTTCTTAGCACTGTGCCAGCTCCTCTTTCCTGCCTGCGCTCAAACCGCCAGCCCACACTGGCTCCTTCCCTGTCTTCATCTGTTTCTTGCGGTCTCCCTTTCTCTGTCCCTGCCATGGCGTAGTGGGTGCGAATCATATCTGGAGGTGTGGGTTCAGAGCGAGCGAGGGGGCGGCTCACAGAAGGAGCCCCCGCACTGACAAAGTCTGATCCATCAGGGCAGCTAACCGGTAGCCTCTCGCCCTGAAACGCAGAGAAATAACGGGTAGGCGTTTTTATCCTGCAGCCTCCTTGGCAAACACCAACAAGGTGGTTAGACAACAGAACACACGACCCGTTCTGTATTTATAGATCGAAAGGTGGGGTGCGTGAAATTGTTGAAATTGCGTGACGATTTTGGTTTTGGAAAACGCTTTTGAAATGAGAAATTTGATGACAAATTAAGTGAGGGAAGGCGGTGCAGGCAAGGGCATTCAATAAGAAATCTGTTTTTGAGGTTCAGTATTTTTACAGGTCTTTTTGGAAGCGGGGGGGGGGGGGGCGGCATGCAAGTGTGGGAAGTACCGCAGAGAAAATGCAGCACCTTATGCAGTAGGCAATGCAGTCTCCATGTCTGCCTTCCATAGAACAATAAAATCATTCTTCCACACTGCAGAATCGCTCACTTGATTTCACCCCTCGGTCTCCCATTTCTTCTCAAAGGAAAGAGACGACTGAGGAAGACTCACTGGCAAAAAAAAGTTTACTGGTTATGAAGGAATTCGCTCAGGGTTCACTGTGAGCCATCTTTCACTTTGCTCCTGTTTGGAAATGGCCACATGGGGGAGCTGACTGCTGATGCTTCTGTTCGCCTTGTTACTGACGCTTTAGATCACTGTGGAGGTCTTTTCCAGGCCTTGTCTCAGATTAGCATTTTTGGTTGTGATGGTAAATGAGAGCCAGACTGGGCCCGTATCCACTTGAATTTAGGCCTGAAGTGGCTATTAGCTGTAGGTGAGCTGGAATCAGGTCAAGCACAGAATTATTTGGTGTTTGAATATGCAGAGAGGGAAAAAGCAATGATAAAAAAGTGTTAGATGTGGGGATTTGCAGAGAGCGATGCCTTCAACACCAGAGAGACAGTGTGGTCCTTGGCCCTTCAGACTTGAGCGGAGAGCTAGGACTGAGGATAAATTGTGATGGATGCAGGAACTGAATGGAAGAATCAGGTCGGGGAGCAGTGTGAATGAGATGTGGGACAGGAGGGAGGTGTGGTTTTGTGCAGGGGAAACAGGAGGGATGAGTTTACTCTGATGGAGCGAGAGAGAATCCCCCTGCCCATCATCACTCTTCACCACTGCTTCTGCAGTTTCAGGCTCTGCTGAATCAGATGTGTTTGGTTCAGGGGCAAACTGTGAATGAGTTACCACTGCGATCTAACCATACAGTACAAATGAGAAAACACCGATAAAGGAGAATTGCAGTCAGTTTAGCACAGACAAAAAGTGTCTGCATTTCAAAAAGATTGAGCATTTAGTTTTATTTAGCCTTTATTTGCAGTGCTTTCATTTATTTTTTTGACTCGAATAAACACCTCTTTGCCAGATGTATTTTCCATAACGAGCATCACTGTGAAGCAGTAAAGATGTTCTGAAAAATTTTAAGTGATAGGACCATGCGGTTGGCTCTATGCAGAAAATCTTTTACAATAAACTCCTTGCCTGAAATGAAAGTCAGTCTACCTTAACTACCCAGTTTTCTGGTTGAAGAGAGAGGGTTTATATGATATGGGATGGAAGCAGTAGACTGTTCATATATAGTGAGGAGGAAGTGTCTACACTTATTTCCTGGTAAATGTCTGAATTATAGTAGCATTACTCCGGGCAGTTGATATTATTTTTAATTATTTGGTCAATGTGGGTTTCATCTTGCCCGGCAGAAACAATGATATTAATGGGAATGTTAGCGCATGCATGTGACTGGCATCAGAGAGCACCTTACACCTGATAATGATAGTTATGCTACTGTATGAGGCTGTAGCATAGCTGTTTCATCCACAGTCAGTTTGTCTTCAAGGTAACACTATGGCCTTGTACCTTTTTATCTGTACTCCTGACATTGAGTAATTGCCATGCTCCGCATGGTCGTTGCAGGGTGAGTTTTATGTCGTGTGCGTTTCCTGTGTGCTGCATCTCTGTTTGTGCTCCTTGACCCCCCCCCCGCCCGCCTCAGATACACACAGAACGGAATCCTGCACATGCTTGACCGGAACAAGCGCATCAAGGTCCGGCCCGAGCGCTTTCAGAACTGCAAGGACCAGTTCGACCTGGTCATCACCTGCGAGGAGAGGGTCTACGACCAAGTTCTGGAGGGTGAGGGAGAGATGAGGGGACTGAACGCGGGGGGGGGGGGTGTTGCAGGCAACGGAAATCACCTTTTCCTTGAAGCCCAAGTGGTTGGATCGCTTTCACAGCGATCATTTCTCCATAAACTGTACGTTATTGGTAAGATAACATTGTCAGCTATGAACTGTGACTTAGCGGCCTCGGCAGCCTGAGCCAGGAGAAGTGCTCAGAGTCCTGCTGCAGTCGGAAGTTGGCTAATTTGATGTAATTAGTACGATATCCTGATTTTCTTTATCCAGGCTTGCTTGTCATCATGTTCCAAACATGGAAATTGTAATGTGAATCATTATAGTGAGCTTCCCTCTTACATTTCAGTCCTGGTTCAGTCTCTTTTCCAGTCCTATTCATTTTTACCTCGCACCCCTGGCGGGCCCTGTTGTGCGGGATGTACAGCGCAGAGGAGCTGCCTGTGCTGACCGTCTTCCCCGTGCCCGTTTGTCTCACCCCTCAGACCTGAACTCCCGGGAGCAGGAGACCTTTCAGCCGGTGCACGTCATCAACGTGGACATTCAGGACAACCACGAGGAGGCGACGCTGGGCGCCTTCCTCATCTGCGAGCTCTGCCAGTGTGTGAGTGCTCCTGCCGGGCCTGCAGTCCCCAACCCACCGGGTCCTGCGTGTGTGTGTGTGCGTGTTTGTGTGTGTGCGTGTTTGTGTGTGTGTGTGTGTGTGTGTGTGTGTGTGTGTGTATGTGTATGTGTATGTGTATGTGTATGTGTGTGCGTGCGTGTGCGTGCGTGCGTGCATGTGTGTGTTTGTTTGTTTGTGTGTGTGTGCGTGTTTGTGTGTGTGTGTATGTGTGTGTGTGTGTTTGTGTGTGTGTATATATGTGTATATGTGTGTTTGTGTGTGTGTGTGTGCGCGTGCGCGTGAGTGTGTGTGTGAGTGTGTGCTTGTGCTTGTGTTTGTGTGTGTGTGTGTGTGTGTGCGCGTGTGAGTGTGTGTGCTTGTGTGTGTGTGTGTGTGTGTGTGTGTGTGTGTGTGTGTGTGTGTGCGCGCGTGTGTGTGCGCGCGTGTGTGTGTGTGTGTGCGTGTTTGTGTGTGTGTGCGTGTGTGTGTGTGTGCGCGTGTGTGTCAGGGGCTGCATGTGACACACTCTGTTTACATGGATATAATTCAGATGTCTCCCTGCCCTGAACTCCATTCACTCGGTGGTTGTATTGGACTGAAGACAAGGCCTAAATAGCAGCTTTTATTGCCCAGGCTTGCCAGTATCACACATACAGAGTGCTGCTACACTGCAGTATACACACTATGGTAAAACACGTTACATGGGTAGCGTGAGGGAGGACGGATACGTATTGCACGTTGACTCATTAGGGCTAATTGCACTTTGCATCAGAGCATTCCCATTCATATCATGCTTCATGCGGAAGGAATACCAGAACCCATTGTGCCAAATGGGACAGGAAGTCGTTGATGTATTTTAAGATGCTCCTTACTTTATAATTTAGTGTTCAGATTAAGCACACCAAACCACTCCTTTTCATTTCTCAGTTTTTACCCTCTCAGTTCCACCCCCCTTCTCTAGTGATACAGCACTGAAAGCATACTTCAGCTCTCCCAGAAACTCCTAGCAACAAATCCATATTTTTATGATCTCAGTATGAGCCCTCAAAACATGTTCGGCTTGCTTTCCTGGACTGATTAAGCCATTAATAATTTTATAGGGGCGTTACCACGTCATAAGGGTGCAGTGGAAATGGACAGTAATCCCCTCAGCCTCTCTCTTCTCTTCCCCTGGCTGCCAGCTTGTATAGTGAGGTAGTTCAACCCACAGAAATAGACAGCGACGTGTATTCTGGGGTTTGTGCAGCTGAGTTCTACTCATAGGTCAGATGTAAGGTTCATACAACCTTTAGGCTATGTTGCAGTAGTTGGACTCGCTGGATTTACAAATGTGACGTCTGTTCTCTCAAAACTTTCAAAATAATGACAGCCCAAATCGCAACAGAGCAGGAAAGCTTCAAATACCTTCAGTTTTGATCTTAGGAACAAAAGCTGGAGGCCTCATGTAACAAGATTTTCAAACTCAGATTGTGTGAAAGTAAAGGATGAATTTATAATATGTATGCAAATGGTGCTGGTGATCTATGATGCTTGGACTTATTAGAACCGCACATCCCATTGTGAAGCCAGGACAATAAATGCTAAATCAGAAAGGACTGCTTTCCAAGTGTATCGCCATGCCAGCCCTGCTTTTCTACCCCCCTGTTGACACGCATTAAATAGTCCTTAAACTTATTTATCATTGCTGGCAAACCTGACAAACCCCAGCCGATTTACCGATATGAACATCTGCAGAAAAGCTCCTAAGGAACAGAACAGCTCATGGAACAAAGGGATCAGTGTGTGTTCTAGAAGGCGAGCCTTAGTTTACCTGGATCCTGAACACACTTTTTGTGCCTTCACCAAAATGACTTGGCCCCTCTCCTGCATCTCAAATGAATGTTCTATAAAACAGTGGCTGCGTGAAGGAGTGTCTGAAACCAGCCACGTGTAACTATAAAAAATTGATCAAGGAGGCCTCTGAAATCACATGCAAAAAAAGTACTTCATTAAAAACGCCGGTTAACAAGGGCCAGCCAGTTGGCAAAGCAGTGTTTCCACACTGCAAGATGAAATGCGCAAAGATCACCTTCAGATTCAGGGATATAACCCCATGTCCAATTACTATCCCGTCTGCTGAATCCACCGTGGGATTTCATACCCCCTTTCAGCCCACTGATCAGTCATGGTGTCGTTTAAAGGTGGGACACCCTCTAAATTTCCCGTCTCGCCGTTCCATTTCTGGTGTTGCCTCTCCGTTGCATGTGAACCGTGCCCTGCTTTCGGTCTAATATGGCTGCCAATGTGAATGTGGTCCGTTATGTGGTTGTGTCCGCCTGGCAGACTAGGTGTTTGCCTGTGTCTTGGACTGTGTCTCTGTAAGTGAGGGTTGAGAGGGAGCGAGGTTGCTTATTTTTTTCTCTCCTTGTTCTGTCTGCTCAGATCCAGCACACAGACGACATGGAGAACGAGATGGACGAGCTGCTGCAGGAGTTCGAGGAGAAGAGCAGCCGGCCATTCCTGCACACTGTCTGCTTCTACTGACGCGTCGTAACTCTCTCGCCGCGCACGCACGGACACACACACACGGCGGCTGCGAACGCTTGCGGCCCGCCCTGCACAAGCCCCGTTCCACAGAAGGCCGCAACCTCCCCGTCGCCTTAAAATGACACCTCGGGCCGCACCCTCGCTGAGACAAACGAGGTCGTCCCCCCGATGCCTGCCTGCATCAAGAAAAGGGCTGCGCTCTCAATGTCTCTCACACAGACACACACACACACACACACACACACACACACACACACACACACCACTGAGTCCCTCTTATTAATATGCACCCACACACACATGCTGCGCACGCATGCACACACAGTATGCCTGCCTCCCCCCCCCCCCCCCCCCCGCCCCGCTCCAGTCAGTCAGAGTTGAGCACTCACAGAGGTGAATGTGTTCTCTGCTCCTCTCCCCAGTTAGTCAGCAGGTCATCCCTCTCACTCCCGTCTCCCTCTCCTCACGCCAGCCATAAAAGCCACTGACCCGTACACCCTTCCCCTAAAGAAAACTTATCTGTGTGACACAATCCTGCGGTCCCGCCCCGCTCCGCTCCCCCGGTTTCAAACCGAAGAGAAGAGGGTGGGGGCGGGGCGGGGGGTCATTTCGATCTCTCGCGCATTAGTGGTGACGTACGAGGGCTTTCCCTCTTCACCTTGAGAGAACAGACCAGGGGGAGAGAATGCTCCGTTTAATCCGTTTGCACACTCTTCGTGTCTGAAAACAACAGCCACGCTGTAGCCGGGGGTGGGGGGGGTGGGGGTGGGGGTTTGTGTGAATGTTTGCAAGAGTGAAAGTGACTGAGTGAGGGTATGCTGAGTGGGGAAGCATGCGTCAAACTGAACTAATAATGAACAACCTTAAAAAACCTCAAGGTTATAATCTCACCGTTATGATAACTATTATTTTACTATTATTGCTATTTACGGCTCTGTTCAAATGATGATCTTTTTTTCTTTTCTTTTTATTTTGTAAATTCAAAATTGTAGAGACGAATATTCATTGCAAGCAGTGAGGTTAAGTCCAGAGTGCCTGTACTTCTGTCTGTAAATAATATAAATATGAAATAGGAATTAAAACAATCTCTAGGAACTAAACTGAGTGTGTTGTTTTTATCCCCCCACACGGGCATGCACAGGACATAACAAACTTAATGCAGTCAGTCCACTGGTATGGCCTCATGCCTCAGTTGAGGCCCACTGCTTCTGGTCTTAAGACTGCGGCCCAGTCTCCATACCAGGCCGGCTTGTGTCAGTCTTCATCTGCTCACACACTGGTGATGGGATACTGGCTGTGTGTCTGAGGTATTCCACACTGACCATTTATACAGTATTTGTAGTTCTTGGTGTTGATTTCATGAAAAATGTCCATTTAATGAACTGCGTGTACCTTCATATGAACAGCGTGCAAATGCCCACACCAAAGCTTTTTGTATAACTGGGGGTGAAACGAAACAGATGGATCGATGCTGCATACAATAATCAATCCATATTCATTGATTTCATTCGTTTATTCATATTAATGAAATTTGGATGAAACTAGAGCAGTTGCAACAATCCTACAAGTCTTTGAACACTGACTGTTACTTCAGTGGCAGATATTGCTTACCTAACACTTAGAAACTGAAATTTTGGGTTATGTTGAACCATATTGTAGCACAATCACAATGTAGCACATTAAATTGTATCACGTCACATCAAAGTGACTTTATATATATATATGTATTGATTTTGTATCAACAGTTGTTAATCCAGAGGTTTACACCCCTGTGAATAACATTCAGATTTTTTGCAGTCATGTGACACTAAAGTGCATCACTCACTTGCTCAGATGTAAACAGATGCATGTAAAACAGGCAAACCAATATATTATTATTCCATTACAAAAAAAAAGATGTATCAGAAAAAAGTTATAATGCCTACAATATATGTGCGGCTGAGTGCATAATGTCAAAAATGGATAGAACTTCATAATTTCAGTGTCCAACATGAACAAAATACAATGTGAATAACGATGCCACACAAAACAGGAAATATATGAGGCAGCCCTTACTGAGTCAACAGATGCCTGTATGAAAAGAAAAGGACTGTTATTAAGACTTAATTTTAGAGCATTGTAAAAATATCCAATTAACAGTATGAAAGGAAAGTTGGTATCAGTGGTGAGGTGGTTATTGACCACCACTGATTAATGCCATTAATACCATCCTACTGATATAGAGGTATATTTCTAAAATTTACGCACGCACACACATATGTGTGTATGTGTATATGTATTATATATATGGAGCCTCCGCAACCTTCCTCTTTGATCCTGTGACCTGAGATGGGATCTGAGGGATTATGAGGAGCAGGAAGTGTATTAAATTTCATTTAAAAATCTATGCAGAGTGGGCTGAAATATATATATTTTTTTAACCATTGGAGCCTGATTATTTCTTTTTCATTTTGTGACCTGAAAGTCCCCTGAGCTCTGGGAACTATTGAGTGGTAACTTTCAACAGAGCCCATAACTAGCCAAGATATAAGCCTGTAAATCACTTTCGCAATGGAAGTACTGTAGCACAACTCAAACATATAATACCCCTTTCCACCTGGTTGGCAGTGAAAACTAGTATCTGTAATACTGTAAAAATACAGTAATATGATCAACAGAAACACCTCGTCATTTTTGAGAGCATGAGTCATGGGATGTTAAATCTGTGCCCATTAATTCTGAAACTACACATATGGGATTATAGTCTAACCTTTTATTTGTAGGCAGCGTGAATCTCTTTTGGCTTTGAACCTGAGTAGCTATGAAAGCACGACGGCAGAGAACGAGGACCACTGTCGCAGGAAGCAATTAGCCTACCGTTGAAATAACGCGCCTAATTATTCTGCGTGATTTAAAGCGACGGTTGTCACACAAATTTCCCCCCCAAAAAAACATCAGCCTCTCTGCCTCCCCTCCCTGTCCCCTTCTCTTCGTTGTGAATAAAACACGCGGAAGCTGGGCTGTGGACGGGGTGGAGACAGAGAAATCGCATCGCATTCCTCAGCAGCATACAGCGCTGACGCGTTAAATGGCCTCATTGGTGACAGTCCGGCGCGGAGGCCTCGAGTGTTGCTGATGAGAGAATAAATTATGTTGTTGAGGGAATGCCTATGGCAACTGACGCTGTGGCTCCTGCAACAGAATCAGAGTCGTAACGGCCAACATCGATAGGTTGTCTTTACTGACGAAAGGGGATCAATAAAATACAAATGGAGTGTGTAAAACTGCAGTCGTGGTTATTTTTGCACATGCAGATGCATTAAAACCTTACATAAAAACTCCATGAAAACGATTATTACGTAGACTATTGTGGGTATTTCACAAGTATAGCACAGTATAGCTTCTCATTTTAATCGCCGGAGCACAGACACTGCCCTAATATTAATGTAGCCTTCATGAAGCTTAAGGCTATAAAACAGCAGTATCAGCGCATCTCACCTCTGTCCCCTCGAAGCTGTGAGCTGGACAATGTAGGCTATTTTTTTAGTTAACGCGTGAAATTATTTGCGCATGAAATAAATTAATAAAGAAATAATGCCGGTTATGGGGACGTTCACCCATAAGTCACTTCCCAAGTTCCCCGGGTTCGGTCCCTCGGTCCTCGGAAACCTCAGCCAGAGCTTAGTTCATTTTTCTTCCGTGTATTTGATGGAGCAATCGGCATGTAAGTGAATGGGCTGCTGTCGTATATACACGAAACCCAGCCCTACCGAGTGGTGCAGCATACAAATCTGAACTGCAATGTCAGAGAGAGAGAGAGAGAGAGAGAGAGAGAGAGAGAGAGAGAGAGGGAGAGAGAGGGAGAGGGAGAGCGAGAGCGAGAACGAGGAAGGGAGAGCGAGAGCGAGAAAGAGAGAGAGGGGGAATCGGTTTACCGGGTCACGCTTATCTGAAAAAAAGGTGGGATCGCATCAATTTTCATTTCCCATTATTTATTTATTTGCAGATAATAGGATATTTTGAAACCCGAAAAGAACAAAACATCTAAACGGCCGGACGAGCTGCAATTCATATCCAACTATGTGACCTTTGATAACTCAAACACACGAATACGCACGCACTGTCGGTTGAAGACGCTCTTGGCTGCGATGGCGAGAATATGAAGATGGGCCATGGATGTTTGCGTGCCTCGCGGCGCTGATGCAGCCGCCGTTGCCTTATTTTGAGTGGACTGCAGGAAGGGAGGATCCGGTTCCGACTCGATCCGCCTGGCATCACTGCTGTCTTTACTATAGAATCGGGGGAGAATAACGAGAACCAGAAAACCGACAACCTTCGACCCAAAAACAGCGAATGGAGATGAACAGGAAATTAATTATCTTATAGCCAAATCGATGAATTGATTAATCAATCAATCAATTAACTAAGCAGGGGTATCTCGGACTCCTCGGCCGCGGAAGGCAGGGGCAGACCGGGACAGAGCTGTGAGAATCCTGCGCTTCTCTCTCTCCTTCGCCCTTGCTGAGATTTTTAATGGTCTTGGAACGCAGCGGAATAAATAGCAATCGCAATACTGGTACAGGAGAGAAGGCCACCTTCTCCAACGCGATTTCGCCGGGATCCGACAACCAGAACTCAATATCCTCCTCGGTGCAGTTCAGCTCACTGGAGTCTAATCGCCGCAGCGCCGGACGAGGAGATAGGGAGAGCTGTAAGTGCGTGTGTGATCAAGGTAAAAAAAAAAAAAAAGCAGGAGAGGGGGCCACCTCAACCCTATGCCGCCAAAGAACGAAGCCCGAGCTGGCGAGCCCAGGGGGACAGGGGGTCAGGTACAGTGAAGGAGTCTAAATGAACGTCTTTTCCCCGGACGGAGTGTTTGCTGTGAGCCCAACCAGATTATTTGGCTAGGCGCAGAGGGCGAAGGAGAAGGAACGGCGAGTTTGGAAGTTTTGATGCATATGATCACAACCACCATGATCTTTATGATTCTTGGGGCTTCTGTTGTAATGGTAAGAGGAATTTTCTACCCTTGCATCCCTATCACCCTATAATTAATGTAATGCTTGCCAGTTTTTTTAATTGTTTGAAAATAATACAAAATAAGTGCACAGTTTTGGCACCAAAACTTGCAAGAGGATAACGACTGCAAATCTGCATGCATCTAGTCTACCTGAAGTGTACATTAGCCAAACATTAATAGGATATTAATAATGAACCACACAATAAACCAAGGAAACAGCTAAACAGTTCCCCTGGGGTCACATTTTTTCCGTTTTCATTTCTGGAGAACTTTAAACTAGATATTGAATGTTTCTCCCACAAACTGATTTGCCAGGTCGTATAACGGGTTGCTGTTGTCGGAATGCCGCCTGTTTTGTCCCACTTGACTGGAATGGTTCTTTTCAGGCGATAGCGTGTTTAATGGACATGAACGCACTACTGGATCGCTTTCACAACTATATCTTACCACATTTACGAGGGGAGGACCGCGTCTGTCATTGCAACTGCGGAAGGTAAAACAATAAAAAAAAAAAAAAAAAAACTAGTGATACGTTTCAAAGAGGGCTAACACAAAAGCACAAAATAAAACTAAGAATTGTTTTTGTATGTATCCTATACACGTATCTATGCATCCATATGCATATGTGTGTATATGCATATGAGTGTGTATGTGTATGTGGTTGGACACAAATGCACTGGCTTATCTGTATTATATAAAGATTTCTGTCGCTGAAGATTTGCGTAGCTCATATTCCACATCAAAAGCGCGCTGCTTGGATTCCAAAGCTTATGTTTGTTTATCGCTTTTAACGTGTGCCTGTGTGTAGGCCTCTGCGAGCACTGCACGATGTTATGTAGATGGTCGCAAGGATATACGCCCTAATAAGAAACGGCTAACGCTTTGGGTTTGTTTTGTTAGTGTCTACAGCGACAGAATTCTCCTTGAGCTCTCTGCATGACTCGAATACATTCCTTCGTATTAAGGTGTATGTGTGTGAGAGAGGGAGAGAGAGAGAGAGAGATGAATCACTGCAAGGAAAAAGCGACCATACGTACAAGATTTAAGGATACAGTTCGTTATGTATGAGCATGTGGCGTGCTTGCTGAGATGTGCAGAGAGGAATGAGAGAAAGAGATATGTTTCGACAGTTAGGACTGGGAGAGGGAAGGCGAGTGAATTCCCTCATATTTATCTGCACTGGAAAAGTGAAAAGGGAGAAAGAGCCAAAGCTTGAGAGAATGAGCCGCTCAGGTGAATTACCAGTGAACCACGCGCATATTTTCGCATCATGAGTGAGAGAGAGAGAGAGAGGGAGAGAAAGATGGAGAGCACGTGGGAAAGAGTGTGTGTGCGTGTTTATGCGTGATTCTGGTCACATCCTTGAAATCCTTCATTTCAAGCAGTGCTATCCCCAAATATAAATATGAAATATACGTACTGCCTCTGAAAGTACTGGTCTTTGCTTAATGATTCTTCTCTCTGTTGTCTGTGAAGGAGAACCCTACCCCTGTGCCACGGTGTCAGTTGTCAGTGTGTGATGACCAACTCATGAACACCTGCATGGATCAGGATATGGAGAATGTCGTCCATATCCATAGAAATATACATTTGAAGAGTCCAGAAAGGGAATGCAGTGTTATCTTTGGAAATCTGAATATCACGGAAGCACTTCCTGTAAATGCATTTTTTCCAATTAACAGTGATTGCAGAAGAGATTATCTGTAAAAGAAAAAAAAGAGCAAGCGTGGGCTACTCCGGACCGGGTTTGGGGGGCAGGGCCTGTTCTAGGACATACAGAAGAATAAAACTACATGGTTTATCCAGAGCACTCCTAAATCGAGTACTCTGAGCTTAAACAAAAGGCTGTGAAGACACAAATAGATTGCCACGTGAGATTTATCATTGCAGCTGTGGACTCTTCAGTAGTATATGCAATGTGCATGCTCAGCAAATCTGATGTAACATGTTTACATCCTATCTCCATGTATGGCATCTGACTGCACATACATGTAGTAACATGGCACACGGATTTGTCATGCGTGTGCCTGGGATGACACAATTCACGGTGCAGGACCTAACCATAAATGGTGTGCTGACACGTCATAATCATGCTGTGCACATTTTATAGCCATTCTCAAAGCTTTGAAGAATGCGTACATGGTTTCATCCCATTATCTGAAGCACTAAAATGTTTGCAGCTAAACAAATCACTCAGGACAGTGTCTTCAAAACCCATATGAATATCTATGGAATATTTTTATGTTTATAGTTATGTATCTTCCAATGTGTTCCAGATCATGCTTTGTTCTTATTATTTGGGTTCTAAGGCTTGTTAGTGACATTTTTATGGAAATACCACTTTCTACTGAAATGTTTTTTTTTTTTTTTTGTTCATTCACCTGAAACCTTTATGCCGTTTGAACACATCTATCCATTTGACACATATTGAAAAATATTCTTCAACTCATGGCAGGTTTAAGGGGAAACCTGTGCCCCAGCCTCTCTTAACATAAGTAACTGTAAGATCTGCACAAAGACATTACAGCGAGATTAAATTCAAAAACTTGTGTTGTCACCATTTGGGATTTAGGATCAGTGGTTTGCTTTCTAGCTGTGTATGACACATGATTCAGGATAGCTGTATATTCTCTCTCATTGGGAATGGGTCTCAAAGGGCTAAGTCTGGGCCTGGACAGACACCAGCTTCAGTTATGGTCTCCAGGTTTCCATTTTCACCATATCCACCACAGTGTGAACGAAATAGAGGTAAACCAACAAAAAAAGAACAACTTAATTAATGTTTGGATTGTCCATCCAAAAAATGCCGGGTGTAGTTTGTGCTGTGCATTCTTGGTAACATGTCTTTCAGAGGAAAACGAGCAGCAGATTAGCTGAAAGGTCATAGACTGTTTAAGTGATTTATTAGCTGCCTAAAACCAGCCAGGTTACCAGTTTGCTACTAGGCAAAAAAGACCCCACTCTGTAGCCCCTCCCTCACTCCCCTTCCTTTCTCACTCCTGCAATTCAAAGCCCCAGCTGTATGGGTGATTGAACAGTTATCCTATCTGAGATGTGGCTTTTGTTGTTGAAAGTCAGAGAAAGGTGGAAGGTTAGACAGTGGGCATGAGAGAGAAAGAGACAGAGATAGAGTGAGAGCTAGTGACAAAATGGGCCTTTCACGTGCGTTTTTGCCTCTCTGGAGTTCTGTAGCACCACCATTCTCTCCCTTCGCTTTTCTTTCTTCTCTGTCTCTCTTTCTCTCTCTGTCTTTCGGTCCCTTTTTTGACCATTGCCCTCTGCGTTGTGAGCAGTGCCCACGTCACCAGGCTGTGTAATTCAGACAGGTTGACCCTCCCCCTTCTGTTCCCAGAGGGCAGAGAGCCCAGCTGTGAGAGCGAAGCATCGCCCATCTTACCCCCAAGCCACAACCCCCCCCCCCCCCCCCCCAACACACCAACATACACACGTGCACATGCACGTACTCAGACGCAACGCAGCAAGCAGAACGTATTCGCAAACTTGCTGAAACGGTTGGAACAGTCCAAGAAACATCACTGTCTTTTAACAGAAACACTGTAAGGATGTTACATGCGCTCTAGGAAATGCACTCAAAAAGTGAGGTCCCCAGCAGCACTCAGCGGGAGGAGCAGAAGACCCTGGCACCGCATGCACGCGCTCCTTTTTTTTTTTTATTCATTCATTCATTTGGTTTCGCCTCTGTTTTGAAGCACTGTCAAAAAACCCATTAACTCCCGTGGTGTGGAAACACATGGGCACACCTCAAATTCTCGCTAACCCATGAGGATGAAAACATTGTGTGTGTATGTCGTTGATATTAGTTCTTAATTCTGATTTCATGTCCTGTCTCTACTCTCTCCCTTTCCTCTACCTTTCTCTTCCCTCTACTCTCCCTACTTTGGAATGCTCCCGTTCTTTTCCTCATTCCTGCTTTCTATCCCCCACCGCCCCCCTGCATCTCCTCCCTTTCTCCGCCTCCGTTCTGTCCCTCTCCCTCCCCCTTCCCCGCCTGCCCCAGACACCATGTCCACTACGTGATCCCGTACGACGGGGACCAGTCTCTGGTGGACTCGTCGGAGAACTACTTCGTGAGCGACAGCGTGACCAAGCAGGAGATGGACCTGATGCTGGGGCTGCTGCTGGGCTTCTGCATCAGCTGGCTGCTGCTGTGGCTGGACGGGGCCCTGCAGTGCGCCATCCGGGCCTGGAGGGCCAGCCGCCTCTACGGTGAGTGGGCCGGGAGGGAAGGGGGGGGTGCGGAGGTAGCGAGGGGCGAGAAGGCTGCGGGGACATGGGCACTTCTAGGAGGAGCAGGGACTCCATGGTTGGATGTAGACTCTGCGATGGACGGTAGATGCTTTTGGGGGGGGGGGGGGGGGGGGGGGGGGGGGGGGGGGGGGGCGCATGGACTCTGTGATGGGGGTGTGAATGTAGCAAGGGGCGGGAACACTGTGATGGGTATGTGGGCATTTCGGGGGGAGTGAGGACCCCATGGAGGGTGTGGACATTGTGATGGGGGGCGTGGATGCTGAGGGAGAGGTGTGGACTCTGAGATGGGGGCATTGATGCTGTGAAGGGGGTGGATGCTGCAGGGGATGGTTAAGGTGTAGTGGGAATGGGTGTGGTGAAGGGGAGAACCAGGGCTGCAAGGTGGTGAACAGAACAGATATGACAGCAGAGGAGAGCCTAGAAAGGACAGTGTGAGGATGCTGGAGACAAGGGAGTGGGGAGGACTGTCCCGAGAACACCAGTTCCCAAATTAGAGCATGAGTACCCCGGAGGGTTCTTGGGAGGTTTCCAGGAAGCACCTTGGATACGTTGTGTAATGGCTGATTTTATTCAAAACCTTTATTATTCATTAGTCTATTCATCCTTTTGTGTAACGTGCTCTTTAAAGTTTTAGACCTGTTTGTGCTCCCATGACTGACTGGAAAATTGACACACGAGAACACGGTAATGGACACGGGTTAAAGCTGACTGGAATTGCCATACAATGTGGCTTGGTAGTGATGATAATCTTAGTATACAAAGTGCATTGGGGGTAAGAAGAATGTTAGCAGGTGATTACAGGTGAATAATAAAAAAGTTTAGGAGCCGCTGACTGAGAGAAATGTCTTTCACGCCCTCCTCCCTGAGCACTTTTCCCTTTTCTTTCAAAAGGTGTGTGCCTGTTCCAGAATGCCGAATTCCACCATCCCCCCTCAGCGAGTGGGATCCTTGCCCTACCTCTGCTCTGCACTTCCTGTGGCCTAGTATTTACCCTCCAGTGAAGACGAGGCCAGGGCTCGCGCAGGGCAAAGGCCTTTGTGATTAACGACCGCGGTTAGCCTAAGCCTGTGCCGCAGGGCAGTGGACTACACGTGCAGGAGAGTGGCCTCATTAACGGGCGCTAATAAGGCTCGCTCTCCGCGCAGCCTTCGAGAGCTCGAACTGCAAGTAGGGCAGCAGAGATATTTGGGGTGTTAAAACCTCCCTCCACAGGGGCAGGGGGGCAAAGAGCGCCAGAGAGGCAAGAGGCAAGACACAGGATGTGAGAGGGAAGCGGGGCGAGGTGGCTGAGCGGGGATTGTGTGGGGGGGGGGGCTGAGCTGCCACCAGCTCGCTGGTAGATTTTACTAACAGAGAGCTGCCAATGACAGACTTGGCCTAGGGCACCGGGCGTGTATCACGCCAAGAATAAACCGAGCCGACTTCATCTGACCCAACAGTCGCGTTACAGCTGAAGGTAGCTGTGGGGGTGTGACAGGCACTTAGATAGTGTAGCCTCTGATCAGACTGCGTTTTAGCCTGTTGGCGAGATTCTGTCTGTGCGCTCATGTAAGATGTGCATAACCTCTTTACCCTGACCCCAACAACACCTCAGCTACAGAGGGACTGGGCCTCCACAATTAGTCAATACAGTCATGAAAAAATATTAGTATAGGGCTACGTGATATTATCTGGCTATTACTGGCCCACTTCAGCTGTAAATGAATGAATCAATCACCCAATATTCTGTATGTTTAATGCTTCAGTGCAGGGGGGGGGTGTTCTCATACTCGTCCTTTTATTGAATGATAACGCAATGTGTATATTTCTTAATTTTTGAACGTCAGTGATATGAATTAGCTGCCTCCATTCCTTTAGACAGCCTCTTTTTAATAGTTCTTGGGCATCGGCTAAATGAGGTACACAGCGTGCCTGAGCAATCTGTCCATGACTTATCCACCACATCGTGGATCTGGCTGCCATACATACACATATGTATGCAGACACACGCACGCGTGCACATACACACTCACGCGCGGGCCGGAGAACATCACTCTCATTTTTCACTTTCTTTTTCTTTCCTTTAATTAATTAACCCCTTCTGTGTTGCGGGAAACAGCAGTTATGCGCAGAGAGAACCGTGAAATATGGCAGGCAGAGGCGGCAGCCGGCCTGATAGATGAGCGCTTGTGCTTTCAGGCGAGGGCTCTCTGTGCTCTCGCGGCGGAGAGCGCCGCCGCACGTGATAAAGGACATTTCTCAAAACGCGGCCTTTCACGTCCGACCGGGCCGTCGGTCCCGGCACCAGCGGCGGAGAGGATGGATGCGCACCCGTCTCCAATTTTCGCTCCGGGGCCGACATGAGCCATTAGCTACCGGAGTAGCCCCGAAGAGCCGAGTGTGCCAGAAGCATGAAAAATAAGGGGGCCGCCGCGGTGGTGCGCCGGGGGTGCGGGCGTGTCTTATTCTGGCTTAGGTGAATTTTGCCGTGTGTACCGTTCGCGGTAATCGAGGATAGGCATGCGCCAGCCTGCGACGTTGTTTTGTGCGCTTTCTGGGGACTTCCTTCGAGTCCCCGTTAGCGCTGCACTCTCCGTGTACGCTGCGCTGCCAGGCGCGCGTTCGGTTCCCTCCGCTTTCCTCTCACTCTGTCAGCCTGTCTCTGCCTCTCTCGCCCTCCCTCCCTCTCCACCTGTCACATCTCCTTTACTTTCACGCTCACTTTCCTGCTTTCCTCCTTATATCTCCCTCTCTCTCTCTGTCCGTGCTTTATCGCATCCTGCGTCCATTCCTCGACCTATGGAATCATTTTAAATTCAAAACAGGCTCCTGTTGGTCTTTTCAGGGGTGGTAGTGTTTTTTTTTTAAATAGCAGTGACAATAAAATATAGCAAGAGCAAAGGAAATCAATGATAATGTAATATATGTTTCCCCCTCTTTGCATCCCATATGACGAGAAACATTTCATGGGCTGTATTATCTGTCTGTCTATCTATCTATCTATCCATCTATCTTTGTATCTCTCTGTCTGTCTGTCTGTGTCTATAGGTCTGCTTATCTATCTGCCTTTCAGTCTGTGTGTCTGGCTGTCTTTACCTATCTGTCTATTTATCTGTAGAGTATGTATTTTTATGTCTCATTTTATGAGCAGCACTTGCTTCATTTGGTACAGGGAAACATGCCTTTTTCCTCATCCTTTTCAGCTGACCCCCCCCCCCCCCCCCCCCCCCCCCCCTGCATTCCATTACAGTTTAATCAAATTCTGTCTCTCTAGTCCTCTTCTCCGGCCTTCTCCGTCTGTCAGATTTAAATTCCGAATGAGCCTCATCGTCATGGCGAGCTTGTCTCTCCTCCTCGCATCTCTCTCTCTCTCTCTCTCTCTCTCCTCTCCTCCCTCTGCTCTCCCTATTTCTCTCTCCATCCAGCGTGTCCTTACCCTTCAAATCAGTCCTCCCAGATCACATATCCATTCACAGCTATAAATAACTCCCCACCTCCAGCGGGGCTACTCAGCAGTGTGTCTGTGCTGTTTGGGGCTGCCCCCCATCTCTTCCTGCCCCCCCCCCCACCTCAGCTTCCCAACTTAGAAAGGGAGCTCGAAACAAATTTCACACAAAATCATAAACATGAGTTAATTTTTTGTGAAGGGAAAAAAATGCTTCCACTTGTTAGTCAGATGCGTGACAGGGCAGTGAGAGAGACGAGGTATGGCATTGCAAATGACTCAAATGAGATGGAAATGGAGAGAGCTGAAACAAATGAGAATTAGAATGGGGGTCATGAATGTAGGGCAGGGACACACAGCCATGGTGAGGCATACTCACATGCACACACACACACACACACACACACACACACACTGACATACGCACACATACATGAACACACTGACATACACGCACACACACACCAACATGCATACATGCATCCACAATGACATACACGCAGACAGGCATCATGTACGTGTAGATGCTGTACCAAGAAGCGTTATTCTCTCAGGGATTCTGGCATCAGATGAGAGAGGAGAGGTTAGAACAGGAGGGAGAGAGTGGGATAGGCAGTAAAGAGAAAGGATGTGTGATTGGGATTAGGGTGTCAAGGAAGAAGGGATAATGATTCCCCAGGTACTCTCTCCACACCGTGACTGACATCTGTTGTAACTCCCTCTCTTCCCTCTCTCCTCCCCCTCACCCTCTGACCCCCCGCAGACACCCCCTCTTGGTCGTGGCTCCCTCGGTTCTGTAACTTGCGGGACCTGCGCCGACGCGCGCAGCTGCGGCAGCTGGAGGACTCCAGCGGAAACATGGTGCACATCAAGCAGAAGCTCTACCACAACGGCCACCCCAGCCCGCGCCACCTCTGAGACTCGCGCCCGCAACCGACTCCGCCCCCCAAACCCCACCCCTCACACCCGTCCTCACCCCCCCTCCCCACCCCCCCGGACTGCTCCCTGTCCCAGTTCCCACTGTCACGCGAGAGACTCTCGACAGCAGCCACACCAGAAACTGCCCCGCCCAGCCCAGCCGACCGGCCCGGAGAGGGTCCTCTGCATCGACTGACCCGCCCCCTCCCCCTCGTCCTCACCGTCTCCCGAGACCCGCCTCGACGGCCGTCCCTAGACACGGCAGTCGACTTAAAAAGCCCTCCAAGAGGAGAAGAAACTGTTAAGTATTTCTTGTTCCCAAAACCCTTCGACTTTTGTCCGTTGTCCATCCTGCTTGGGGGATTCCTTTTTTTTGACAGGGGGTTTTGTGTACAGGGGAACATTTCTTTTGTGTCTGTTGTTAAATCTTGGCATGCTCATGAAGAAAGGGGTCAGGACAAGGGCAGTTTTAGGTGGGGGTGGGGAGCCAGGTGGTGGTAAGAGCAGGAGGGAGGTGCGATTTGTGGGTGGGTGGGGGGGTCACTACTTAGGCTTGGCTGGTTTTGGGGGTTTTGTGATTATAGTTAGAGATTGCAGCTTATGTAAATAGAGTTATAAATATGGTTTTATGGGGAGTAACAGTTCGGGATGGGGGTGCAAATGGGAGTTGGGGGGGGTGCGGGGGTATTGGGAACGCAAGGACAGACATTACTGAGGGAGTGAGGGGAGACAAGGAGAGGATGGAGGGGGGAAAAAAGCAACAGAGGAGAACAGGGACTGTACAGTGCGGATTGATCAGGTTTGCCGTTTAGTTCATTAATTAGATAATGAATGAATTTATTGATTTTACCTGTAAATGTGGGGAGGGGAATAGGATGGGAGGTGGAGTATGGATTAGTACTTTCTGTGCTGCCTTGAGGGCCTGTACGAAATTTTGCACAGGAAGCCACATTTGCCAGGGTAGCGTTCTGGGAAGGGAGGATTCAGGGAACTTGGTGCTTCTCTGTGCTGCTGGAATTGCATACATTCTGCCAGCAAAGGGAGCAGTGGCATACCACATATTGCCCCAGAAACTCCCCATCTGGGCCTGTGGAGCTCGAGGACAGACCCCTTGAGTGTGTGTGAGAACATGGAGGGGTAAGAGTAGAGAAACTGGAGTCAGGCTGTGGGTCTGTGGTCTGACCCCGAAAATGTGGTCTTTATAGCCAATTCCTATCAGCAACTATTGCACCGTGGTCAAGGAGACAAAATGAAGGTTTGACAATGGGTCTGCGGTCATATAGACTGCAGTAGGCTACCGGAGCGTCGCTTCATTCAAACGGCTTTTGTGTACAAAGAAAAATCGCAGGGGCATTTGTGGAGAGACTCTTTTTAAACCCAGTCACAATGTCACTTTTGTTTGGAAAAAAACGAGGTACAAATATGTAGACCATTAACAACATGAAGACATCAATACTGGAAATTACAATAATCAGAAAAATAAAAGAGAGACCCATGTGACTGGGTGTGAATTTTAACCACTGTGAAAAATCAGTTTTGGATCGTTGTCGCATCACTTCCTGTGGAACACCTGTGGCCTTCTAAGTGGTCAGTCCACAAAAACACAGCCCACTCCACCCCTGAGTTTTCCTTGAGGGCATTTATGGTGGGGATGGGGTTGGGGGGGGCGGGACTGGGGGAGGGACCGGATCGTGTTTGATCTTGAACCTCTCCTTGACACTGAGGGAGAGGAGAGATGGGGATATATTAAGTGAGGTGTAGAGGTGTGCATCGGTCTTCCTGCCTGTATATTCTTGTCTGCCTGTGTGTGCGTCCATATTGAGGAACCACAAGCTAAAAATGTACCAAAATAATGATATAGATCTACTTCAGGGCATACCTGCATATACCATATATAAAAACTGAAATATACTAGAAAATGAGGTCATTATTAAATGACTTGATTTAGTGTATATATATTTATATATATATAGTAATGTACAGATCTGTTTAAATCATGCCCTTGGTATGATCGGACTGTTATGACCCTTGTGTAATTAATACTTGGTTCTGAAGTATGGGCACGGATGTCTGCATGACCAGCGTATGTATGTGTCTTGGGGGCCATCTGACAGAGTAACATCCACCCCCTCCCCAAGCCGACGTGTTAGTGTTCGTGTCTCTGCGTGAGGCGGAGGGGGCGTCGGACTGGACCGGGCCCTGTCCCCCTCCCTCTATCTCTGCCCCTCTGTCCCCACCCCTCTTCCCTCCCTCCCTGTCCAGACATTGCTGTTGTGGAGATGAAATGTCTGTGTTTTATTAAAAGTGCCATTGGCGTACAACGGTGACTCCCATTCGAATGTGTCCTTCCTCGGCTCCCTTGATGCTCACAATCGCAAGAAAGCACTTGCTCCCTCTCTCTCTCTCTTTCACACACGTGCTGCAATCGTACCTACAGTACAGCAGCTATCTGCCTGAGGCACAACAGATTGTTATAATGCAGCGTCAACTTTGTGGGATTACAGGAAACACAGACATAAAAATTCCTTGTTTGGCAATTAGATTTACTTTTTTTTTTTAAAACAAATATAAATCAACCCAACATTACAGCTATAGAGAAAACATTCATCTTAGTATGTTATCTCATGTTAAAAAGCAGATAAAGCATAATAAAAATCTAAATACTTTGGGATAACAGAAACACGTGTCATTTTGGCATTAGGACCTTGAAACCTGTGTGGCAGGCCACATATGGTGCATTGAATTAAAAATTCTGTGAGAGCTGGGGAAAGCAGTCAATTTTGACTCCATCAAGCTAAAATTATAAAATGTAAATCATCTTCATTAAAGTCAGCAATATGTATATATAAAAATATTACATTACAAAAAGGGACAGCATCTCCTCGCACATATGTTGCATTTCTACATAAATATTCCAACATAGTATATATAGCTCTCATTCTTCAGGTGGCAACAGGGAGTGGGGATGGAAAGTGAGAGCACCTTAAAGCAGCATAACAGCATAAATACTCCCCTCAGATACAGGTAACACTTGGAGGATTAGGACAAGGCCTGTCCTCAGAGATGAGCAGCCTTAACAAAAAACACAAAATGCGCAACAAAAGGAAACAGTGCAGTATTTTGAACTGGGACAAAATTTACGCTTGTAAACTTCACATCTAGTTCTTTCACCGTGGCCTTTTCAAGTAAACACTGCTGCCAGTCCACCGGTACCCCGAGCAACCTGAAGCCTGGCACTCTTTACGCCTCTTCCCCTCTAGATATGTGCTAGCCATTATTCCGTGACTCTGCTAACTCTGCTAACATGGCCACCTGGAGCTCAAGGCGCTTATTGTGCTGAAGGATGGTTAAATACCTTTGAGCTTCGATTTTATCACCTTTCATGTTAATTGCTGCTAGTCCTTCACTTTCACACTCGTAAACATAATATCTAGAGCACAACCTTTTCTGTGATGTTACATTTGTTTTTCTTTTTTTTTTTTATAGAGGTGTGGGTACTATCTTTGGCCCCTAAAACACTGACAAGTTCACTCCTGAACTGTAAGGGATTAGTAAGTCTGTGCATTATTAACAGAGTGTTACCACTGAAAAAGGCAGATACAGCTTTAATAACCCTCTAAAACAGTGTCTTTCAGTACTCTTATTTTGTCATAAACTTCCATCTCTTATACTTCTGGAGGTAGATGGATTACTACTCCCATCAGATACAAGCAGGCTTCCATGTCTACATTGTTGTTTCAACTGGTTGTAATATATTTTGTCTAACCAATCATTGTTTGCCTTACTGTTACTTTCTGTCTACTGTCTCTGTTTTTTTTTTTACCAGTTATTATAATTATTACCAATATTTTTAAAAATATTTTATGCAGTGTAGCCCTGGAATAAAAACTGTCATTCACATGATAATTGATCTGAATAAAGGAATTGAGCATGGTCTCCCATCAGCCTGCTGTTAAGTTGCACATGCCTGAAGCCTTCCTCCCTCCAAACAAAATCGCTTCAACTGAATTTCAAAGACGTCTTACAGCAGCAATGTTTGACATGTGAATTACAAGTATTGATTTTCCTACATGTAAATGTCCATGAATAGGCTAACATCTCTCAAGCCGTGCATCGATCTCAACAGCCAGACCATTCCGTGAAATTCTGGAAAAGGTACTCAAATGCTTTTTTTGGAGGTAGCCTTTCAATTTAACTGTGAATTTGTCACCTTCATGCTGCAGTGTGCTTGAGTGAACAATGAGTGTCCAACAACCTCACCCAGGGTGATGTTTTTGAGATATAACCATGACATGATTTGGGCACGTTTTTTTTTGGATACTGATTAGATCAGTGCAGTATTCTTGAATGTATGCTGTGGTCACAAACCAAAAACAGCACCAACGTGAGTGCTCCTCCACATGTCAAAGTCTCATAACAACCCAAGCCAAATTTTTTCTTGACATTGAACTTCTCGTGAATCCCACACATGGTCTTTACACAGTTACTCAAGTGGCCTCAAAATTTCACTCACACACACACCCACACTTATATTCTTAGTTAGTAACAGTCACTATCCCTCTCTTGGCTCTCCTACACTAGACATCAAACCCCAGACAGACAGAAACTAGCAAGACAGTAACAGCAGGTGTGGCATTTAATCATAATTACTCATTGGACCTTATTCATTTGACCTTAACCCCCCACCCTCCCCAGAGCTCTGTCACAGATTTCTCCAGCCATGACCCCGTGCCCCTTTAACTGCTTCCCACTCAGACAGGCGTCCCGTCCTTTGGTGGAACCTCTGCCTTTGACTTAACCTCGCTCTCTGCCCCCCCATCCTCAGGAAGGGGGGCGTCAGTCTTGGCCTCACCCTCCTGAGGAAGAGCGGCCACTGCCCCAGCCCCGCTTCCCAACTCTCCCTCCTTGGGTGGGGCTGTCCCCGTCTGGCCCTCGCTACCTGCCCCCTCCTCCGCTGGTAGTGTCGGGCTGTCCTGGGCCAACGGGGCCACCTCCTGGCGTACAGTGTCCACAGGCTTACTTTCGGGAGATCCTTCCGCCTCCAAGGGCGGCGAGAGCCCAGAGTCCCTCCCGCTCCCCTCCAGCGCCGAGGCGACCACTTCCTGGGCCAGCGGGACGCCCTCCTGGGGGAGGGTGAATCCCATTTTGCCCCCGCTCTCAGCAGGCCCGACCTGCGCGGCCGCCATCGCCGCCTCCTCCCGGTGCAGCCAGTCCATCTTCTGGAGGTGCTGGCGAATGGCGTCCTCGACCCGCGCGTCGATCATGGCCTCGGTCAAAACCCCGTCCTCGGAGGAGTACGCCGCCGCCTGCCGGGGCGGAAACAGGAGGAGAAAGAGGGGGAAGAAAAAACACTGAGTGCGGGTGTCACCTCACAAGTCTCATCTTCACCAGCATGAGCTACATTCACAAATGATCCGCGCTCAATGGTTTTCAAAAAGAGGAGGTTGAAAGCCTAGAACATTTTGACATGCAGCCTTCTTCTGTGAACGGGATTATTCTGCTGGCAACCTTTATGTACTGGCTTCCAAAACGTCACCGCGGGTGTATGAGTTAATCAGAGAGGGATGGGACATTGCCAATCGCTCCCTCCGTTTTCAGTCAGGATATTAATGAGTAACAAACTTGAGGCAGCAAATCCAGAAAGAGCCATTGAAAAATTCAAGTGGCGTGCATTTCCAGGGAAGCGCTCCATGTTTTTTTTCCCCCACACACATTACATACTTTCTACTGTCAATGAAAAAGAACCGAAAAAGAAACCATCAGTTAAAATCTAAGACTAATTGGAAAAATTGATCTGGATTCGCTCCTCATTTAAAAGTGAAAAGGCACCTCTCTAAAACTAATAATGATTCTCCATTCAAACCAAGCTAATTCATTCACAGAGGATCCTAATGCAACACGGCATGCCTTACATCAGGTTCAGAGGCAAACTGCTATTTATCAAAGTCAGTAAGAGCTACACTTCCATCAGGCATGACTCACAATCATGAACAGAGGTCGGAGAGGACCTACTTTAACATTAATGATACAGGGTAATACATTTCTGTCAGCTAAACAATGAGAATATTAAGAGGGTTCAACTGTGCATTGACTTCCTCAGGGGAACAGGCAGCGAACACAGCAACTGGCAACCAGAGGGGTAGAATCAGAGCAGGACACAAGGGAAGAATCAGAGCAACAGAGAGAAAAACACACAGCTTGGCACAAAAGGACCGACCTGCCAGGCAACACCGAGTTTGGAGATCTCTCGTCCGGACATGCCCTCTGTTCGCTGGGCTATCTCCGAACACTTCTGCCCGTAGTCAAACTGCGCCAGCTTCAGCCTCCTGCAGGGGGAGACGGGGGTGGGGGGGCAGTGTGTGTCAACTGGTGTCTACCGAATACTTCACTATCTCAGAATGCCACAGTTAAATGCAACTGTGAGCATCCCAAACCACGTTCCAGTGTAGGAACCTCCTGGCATACTCAGTAGTGCAGAGTGGGTCAACCTTTTTGACCTGTTGAGCATCATGTTACCCTCAGACTAAGCAGTGCTTGAGAAGACAAAAGCGATTTATTTCAACTATCCTTTTTTTCATGCAGTTTCATGTATTTCTTTTTTCATATAGCTGCTGCAAGGTGCTTATTGCTTGTGGACATTTTGGCAGCACTGAAAATGGCAATTCTTAAATACTTATTTTTCTAAATAGATCTTTAACAGTGAGTGTATGGGTTACTGAAGATCAGGTGCTGCGGAGGAGCTTTTTGGACAAATGTGTGTCGCCTCTCCAAGAGAATTTCACCGCACTTCAGCTGCGAAGTGCTATCTAGGTCACGCCAGCAGAGACAGACGAGGACGACCCCAGGAATCAGCCCTAGTTCCTCGTCTGGTCGTCAACACCGCTCTGCCGTACCCCAGGGTGCAGGATGTAGCGTGGCCCAGTTTAGCCGCTGTGCCTTTCGGTTCGGCGAACTCACTGTCTCCCCCCGGTGGCCGGCTCCAGCACGTATCTGTCGAAGTACAGCCGCACCAGCCTCTCCCGCTCCTCCAGTCCAGGCAGCGCAAAGTTTACGATCTCGTCGATACGGTCGTTTATCGCCCAGTCGAACTGCTCAGGCTGGTTGCTGGCCAGAACCAACATGAACCTGGGAGAGGACGAATTAACAGCTTAACAACACTGACGCAATAATCTTCAACCAAAAGCCCTCTGCTTACCGAAGCATTTTTCAAACAGGAACTTGGATAATTCCCAGATAATTATACCGTTAAAAAACCTTTAAGTATCCATTCCCGCCAACGACACAAAAACCTCAGCTTTAGAAAATATAGAATTGAACTTGCTGAACAATCAGATAAATTAAGAAGGGCTGCTTTTTTTGTCTCCTTGGTGGGGTGAGGGTGCTGCAGAGTCAGCAAGGAACATGCACATGAGCACAGGTGGACAGACAGAAAAGGCAACCTTAAAAAAGGAGCTCTGCTGAATCAGCACACTTGTCAAGTTAGATTTGCCTTCACAGAGTCACAGAATTACATGTACAGAGAAAGGTAACGTGGACTAACTTGTTGCTTTGCTCTCCTGTGCGATAGAGGAATGCATTTAAGGTGGCTCGGAGGTCCTCGCTGATCTTCTCCTGTAAGAGAGGGACACAGAGACGTCATTACTCCACAGGCACGTGCTCATTCAGCCTCAACATGACAGCCGGTCTCTTAGCACAGTGTACACACACAGTACGGTACAGTTTCAGTGAGCACAACAGCACAACAGACGCACGGACTCACAGTGGATCTCTTGCGCAGGAACGCATCGGCCTCGTCCACGAAGAGCAGCAGCCTGCAGGGAAGAGCACACTGTTGTCACACACAGAGGGGGCAGGGGGCGCAGAGAGGGCAGGGGTGTTAGCGGTTTTTGGGCAGCACTGTGTGTATACCACGTACCCGCGCCGGCTGGTGTTGGCCCAATCGAACACCTTGTGCATGGCGGTGACACCGTCGCGGCCCATGGGGGCGACGTCTCCGCCCGTCATGATGGCGTAATCCATCCCAGAATGCATTGCCAGCTTCTGCTCAACAAAGAGAGAAGTCATAGTCAACACACAGAGAAAATAAAATGGTGTACTTTCACGATACAATTTTGCCACAAAATGTAAGACTCTGGAAATGAATTTTTGCCATTCAATGCCCTATTCTTATAGGATGAATTATGTTACAAAAAACATAAGCTCAAATTATTATTTTGTACTTCCATAGTTCAAACCTCACCAAAACAAGAAACTACTCTACGTAGATCAGTGGTCTTCTCTGGCTGTGCTTTTATGAAATTTTGGGCCCTTACCCCATCTAGTGGTGGATTGATATATTGCAGAAATAATGTAAGGAGTGAGCCCAGGAATGGCGCAGTACAGTAACTGGCATCAGTAAAGCCCGCATTGAGGTAACACGCCTGTGTTAGTAAAGGGGGTGTGGCTTGCACTCAGCCGTGTTTCCATGCAATACTCTATGCCTTATAATGTCACAATGACATCCTCTTTTAAAAATGTACAGAGCAATGGTGTTTCTAAATTTCTCTCATTTTACATTAAACAGACTAAACTGTATTTGCATTACATTTAATTTTAAGCATGCCATATATCTCTAAATATATTTGTGACCTCATCATACTGCCCAGTACATGGTATTGTTCTCTTTACCATAAGTATCTTTAAACAATTATAACATGCTCATAACAGGACAGTTTGTTCTGAACTTGAGTCACACGTCGGTAAAATGCAGGTGACCCTACCTTGGCAAAGAGTGTTTTGCCAGTACCAGGCGGACCGTACATGAGGATGTTCCGGTAGAGGCCGCGGTTCTGCCGAGTGTTCCGGGTTGCTATGGCGATGTCACGCACTCGCTCCTCCAAGGTGGGCTGTAGGGTGCCAATGAGGGACAGAGGAGCGTGATTGGTTCTGCTGGCTCTGAGTGCTGCTAGCCTGCCTGGTATCTGGATGTTTTACAAATGTGTGTAATGTGTAAAACGACCGCTGTGGCAGTGTTAAGCTGCGTGGCTGTGCTGGGTCTGTGTGGAGCAGGCTTATAACAGGTGAGTCGCTGTGAGAATATATAGCTGTTCTGTGTCTGCACACTTGAGTACTGACAGCTATGTCATTTTGACATTGCATATCTGAGCTGTGTCTCTGTGGAACAGGGTAACGAGAGATGTATTACTGTGATGTTATATAACTGCATGAATAAGGCAGGGTAATGACAATTACCCAAGAGCCACTGTCATGCTGTGTAGCTATGTTGTATTTGCACAAATGAGTATTGTCATTTTGACACTGTAACTGGGCTGTGTCGTGTATATAGCAGGCTGATGACAGAGGTGTCACTGTGACATTGTGAGTACAGTGGACACTCACACTGAGTACCACGCCCTCCAGAGCGTCCTGAGGCTTGCTGGTCAAACGCTTCGTCACCTAGGAGGAAGGGCAGAACAGCCATCAGCACGTCAGATCTGACAGCTTCAGCTGAGCTCTCAGTCACTTCAATGTGTGCTAGTCTGCTCAACAGGCAAACATGCAGAGCAGGATACCTGCTTCTCAGGCTGGAAAAGGTTGCCTTGTTTCAGTTTGGTCTGCTATGTCATATATAAGATATTCATGGTTCAGCCCCTGGACATTGCTTATCAAAAACAGCATCAACAAAGACCTTTTCCCATCCCTAACCCAGAGGGCTGTTTGACTGACAGTACAACAACCAATCAGGCACTTACTAATGTTACTATTATAAAGCATTGTATTATATATTATTATGTATTATAAAGTGGTGGTCTAATAAAGTCTAGTAGGCCAGACATTAACAGCACGACCCTTTCTGGACACAATGTCACAGGAGGCAGGGTAAGTGTTCACCCCACTGATTTCTGCCCCAATCTCAAGGCTTCACGGGTGCCCTGCAACCCTTCCGTACCTTAATAGGGTGCTTGACCGCCTCGGCCACGGTGATCCTGGACGTCTCTCTGACCAGCGAGGGCTTCCCCAGCCGAGCCTCGATGTAGCGCCCCGCCACGGCTGTGGCGTTCCGCGCCGAGTACACGCCCACGGCCAGCAGGGTCAGCCCGGCCACCTGCGAGGAAGGGGAGGGTGGCATCTGTCGTTAAGGGGGGGGTGTCTTTGGGGGGGGAGTTCTGCTGGCTCTGTGTGCCACGAGCCTGCCAGGGATCTGGATGTTTTACATCAGCCTCATGCCTGTAATGTGTAAAAGGACTTCTGTCGCATTGTGAAGATGTGTAGCTGTGCTGTATTTGCGTGGCCAAAACGCGTGGCCCTGCAATCAAACCACTGGGGCGTTCTCAAAAGGCTCTTTAGGCAAGGGAGCCCTCACCGTGGCTGTGACCTTGTCCCAGTCGGACACGAAGGCCCGGAACCCCTCCCCGAACACAGCGCCTGCGGTCCTGAAGGCAGAGAAGAGCAGACCCGGTCACCCTGTTACCTCACACCTCTCTCACCTGTCGTCCCCCTTCCACACTTCAAATGGCTGGCTGGGACAGCGTGCTTTGACTGACTGATTTGAGAGGAAAAAAAAATGCAAACGCAATACCAAATGATACAAACATTTCTAACCCTTCAAATCAAACAGGAAGCAGGAACTCATCTTTGTTAGATGCACATGGATAAAAAGCATTCATTTCGAGCAGTACCCTCAGAGTCCCCAACGAAAGTGTGACTGCATATGCAGACCCCTGCGATGCCTTTCTACATTATGCATTTCGGTGGCAGACAGGGTGCCCCCGGTTTAACAAATTATCGTTTTACGCCGCTGCATAATTGATGAGGCCATTCAAAATGGAGGGAACCTCGCTGGAAGGCACAACCTTAGTGTGCAGTCAGGATTTGAACCAGCAGCCTCCTTGCTATTATTCCCTCCCCCCCCGCGCCGCCTCACCGGATGGTCTCCAGGACGGTCTGTCTGTGCTCGGCCGCCTTCAGGCGGATCTGCTCGCGGATGATGTCGGCGTTCTCGCGCTCCACGCGGCCGCGCGCCTTCGCCTCTGCCTCCACGCGTAGCATCTCGTTCTTGTGCCGCAGCTCCATCTCGTGCTCGATGGTCGCTGTGGGGCGGGGCAACCATCTTTACATTAACATACTGTCCACTCTTACCCAGAGCTACTTAACAAGCTACTTAGTGAGCTACTTAACGAGTGCCACCTATATAGAGTATCCTGTATATAATAGTGCTGCAATAAAAAATTGAATAATGGAGGCAATAATACCCTAAGCAGGTAAGAATGCAACACAGGTGACTCTTTCACACTAATGTGTAGCATAAACACACACACAGGCTTCCTTCATTGACTGCTCTAAAGCTATTTGAGATTCGCATCATAGCTTTCTCCAAAGCAAAGATTTTTGCTGACGGGATCTGGGGAAGGGGGAGGCGTTTCTGTTTGTACCGTCCAGTGTCAACAGAAGACGAAAGACTACACACACCTTTTCTCATGGCCTCCTGTTTCTGAACAGATTCCTCTTGTTTGCGCAGGTTCTCCTCATTCAAGACTTGCTGTGAACATGCAAGGATGATGACAAGCAGAGACAGACACACAGACGCAGATATTAGCTCTTTTGTCATTCTCACTATATTGATGGGCATGGATTTATCTGATTTCAGCCGGAAGAAGCCACTGTTAGTTCCGCTGTGATGAAATTTTAATCCCAAAAATTCCCAAAGTTTTACATGAAAAAGATTACATGGACATTGGCTGGGCAGGAAAATAAACACGGAACTCACCTGCTGCCTTAATTGATCCTCATATCTCTGCCTGGCCAGCTTATCCTGGTACTGTGCCCTCTAGGGGTGGTAAAATGAAAAAATTATTACAAATCATTAGCCTCCCTCCATAGTTACAGTGGGTACTGAGACACCTTTGTTATGATTCCACATCAAGCAGGAGCAAACAGATTTGTAAGTATCTCTCCCCTTTGACCAGCTTTCTTAACTCACCGCTTGATGCTGCTTGGTCTCCTCGGTGAGCGTCTTCCGCCTCTCCTCACCTTGATTACGAATCTGATCTCCCTTCAGCTGCTCCAAGGCAGCTTCATACTCCTGTGAAAAGATGACAGAACAACATTAAAGCTTAACAAAACCACTTTGGTCACTTCAGGACAGCCATGCTGGAACAGCGGACATTAATGTTAAGCAGACACAAAAGTATACAGGATGGCAAGACAAGGAAAAAGATGGGCAGCTTTAATGCAGGCTAACCCACATGCAGAATGTCAGATGTCTTTGCGCCAGTGACGGTCTTTGGCACTGGACACCAATACAAAGCCCTCCACTAAAACCAATACCATTTCCCATTGAGAACATTGACTCTGCTATACAGTATACACACCATGCAGAGACACACTATGTTTAATTCTTAGCATGTTTTAAATCAACATGGGACATCTAATCGCCAGACCAAGGCTATGACAATTCATGCCAGTATATGCAAATGTTGCAACAGCTGGAGTGAATTCAAAAAAGGACCTGTGGTAAAACCGTGCATTCCCAATCTTCTTTGGATCCTTGCCCCAGAGGGACAAATTGCAGCACGTGACATCACAGCTCCAATACACAGACAAATACTTTTCACACAAAGAGACACAGACGTGGAACACACATGCACAGACAGTTCTACAAAGACAGGCAGTTAACGGGAAAAGGAGGTTCCAGCCCAACCTTTATTTTGCTCTGATGCTCCATCTGCACCGACTGCTCCTGCATGCGCGCGAGCTCCAGCGCCTCCTTCGCATGGCCTGTTGCGGAACATCAGGCTCATTACACACACAACAATTCACATTCATATGTTTCATATTCAAAATCGAATCAGCATTCTAACTAGCTCTAAACTTAAATGTGTAGGTCCGAATTGATTAAACGTTCAGTTTCAATCCAGATCAGGTCGGTTCATGTCAGGTGAGGAATGTGTGTCAGTGTCCGGGAATGATCTTTGAACCTTTAACCTTGGATAACCTGCCGCACTTCTTTCCGCCTCGCTGGCTAGCTCCATCACTCTGAAACCACGCTGCCTAGCTAAACAATAATACCTCGCAATTAAATTCAGCTCACCCGGTACTTTGGCCTAAAAAAACCCATGGAACGTGGGATGTGAGCTCAACTGTCATGCTCTGCTACCCGTCTCGCCTCGCTTTTCTCAGCCATTCATTCTACCCGGGTACCCAGCGCCAGGTGAGACAGAGCAGTGTACACCGCACAAGCCATGCCCAAGCTGGAATATAGCCTAGCACGACACTTACGCGACTTATCGAGCTCCTTGGCCGCTTGGGCCGCTCGCTCCAGCCCAGTCGGATCGAAGTTACTCCATTTGTCCTTGGGTTTATCCCCGCCGCTTCCCCCTGAGCTCCCAGCCGGCGGAGGAGGTGGTGGGGGAACAGGGAGACCCGGGGGCGGTTCGGGCTGCCCCTTGTTCAAGCCGAACAACCAGGACATGCTGTGGCAGATTAAATATTGTCAGCCAGGTTCTGCGCCGGTGATGGATCCTTGGATGCCGCTGTCGCCTATGACTGAGTATCTGACACACCGCTACCGCCACACTCGTGTCACGCTGCCGCTATCTGCACAGGCGCATACGGTCAGCCTTTAACCCTGAATGAAATTCTTCCGTTAGATTGGCTACAAAAAGAGCACGTGTCCTCCTATTGGTTTCCCTCTGTGAAGGTCATTCACATAGACACACCCCTTACGAAGTATGGTGGCCACCGAGGGATAAAAAGTATGACATGTTGCAAAAGTCACCCATCGTGACATGAGTGTTGCTGAAGTGAAATGTGTGTTACATCATGTTGCACACATTTGGTGGTGACACAGAGGTTTGGAGAGGTGATACACAAGCAATTAGTCGAATCATGTTAATAATACATGTTTTCTCGTGTTTAGCTGCTATTTAAATATTTCAGTGTCGGGCAGCTCAGTTCAATCCATTTTATTATTGGTTAAAAATTGTCTTTCTAGGTGTTAAGTATGTGTTGTTCAGCTGTACCAGTTTCCTCTACCAGAACAAACTCCTGATCTGATCACCAATCTGGTGTCAGGGCTGAACATTTCAAGGGGAGAGCTCTCCTCTCTGTGCCAACACCCCCTCTCTCCCTTGTTAGGATTCTTCTGTCTTTCTAAAGTGCTGGACCCAATGATCCACCCAGGCAGAGGCCGAGGTAATCTCAGACACTGTCCTGAGCTGGATTGGCATCTACCTTTCAGACTGCTCATGCCAAATCACCTGATGAGGTTCTGTTCCACCTTCTCAGGCTGTCACGAGTCCCCAGGATTCAGTACATGGCGCCTCCTTCTATTTTTCCTTCATATCAGATCACTTGAACCTCTTATTTGTGGCCTTTCCCTTTTCCTGCATCTATTATTAGGATGACTCCCACTCATTTACATGTTTCTCCTGCACTGTAGCACACATCCTGTGGAGATCCCTATTCAGGAACTCTACGACTTCCCAGCCATCATCACACCTCATGCTCCTGCCACCAGCTCTCTGCACAGCACTTCCACCCCTCCACAGCCACTATTCACAAAATGGCCTCTGTAGCGGCAGAATGTGCCTTATACCTGAAACCATGAGAGCTGCAAAATTGCTCTGAATTGTCCAGCGGTCACTGAGAACCAGCATTTTAGTTTGGCTTTTTCTTAGCACCCAGCATCTGCCCAGCCCATGACATGACTGAAGTTTTATGTAATACTAATCTTACAGATAATTATTAGGTACTATGCGAATGTTATTATATGAGGCAGTGATGCTGTTATAGATTATTTTAGCAGTGTATGCATGTTAGTATGATATAATAACGTTGGGAAGAGTGGTGAAGTGGTAAAGAGTCAGGCTTGTAACCTAAGTTGACTCCAAATGGAACACTGCTGTTGTACCATTGAGCAAAGTACTGAGCCTGTATACACAGCTGAATAAATGGACAACATAAAAATTGTAAGCTATGTAAGTCACTCTGGATCAGAACGACTGAACAGAATCTACTAAAAAAATATATAATACTGTAAACTAATATATTGCATTTATGTAGCATTTTTATTGAGTCTGAAAATGCTTTTCTGGGGTGGGGGGGTTGGAATTCTGGGAGGTGCGACCTCAGCCACCCCCATTGTTTGACACCCATCCAGTCTCTGTTTTGCACGTGCACATGCACGAAACATCATGTGAAGTAGACAGATGGGAGATTTACTCAGCCGATTAAACTGGCGGAGGATTTGGTGCGATTGGGAATTTTGCCAGGACTTTTTGAACTCCCTCCTCGCTGCAATGAGCGCTTTAAATTTACGTTTATATTTTCCATTCAGTAGACGCTCTTGTCCAGAGTGAGTCTCCAATGTGCAAACACAAAGTGCATTTAACATTACCACAGCATTTTTAACTATCAAAGCGATTCAGGGCCTTGATTTAACGCCTCATCCAAAAGAAGGTATCTACCCACTTCCAAGTGATAAGGTTGCTTCCAAATTCTTCCATCCAAGTACTAAACAAGTTCAACCCTACTAAGCTTCAGCCATCAGGCAGAAGATGGCTAGAGGGTGGTATTGTTGCTGGAAAGTGACTTTGCTTTTAGAACATTTGGATTCCATCTGTACAGATGCTTGCTCTGTGTTAAGTTTGATTCTCAGTCCATCAGGATGTTATTCCTACAGGTACAATAGCTATGTATTAGTAGTTGTACCTATGCTATGTTCTTGTTGGTCATGTTGCTTGTCACCTTGTAAGTCACTTTGGATGACAGATTCTGCCTGAATATGAATAGCGCTGGTGTGTAACTGTGGCACTGTAATGTGTAGATCTACACATATAGGAGCAGTTTTAGAGAAACCGTAATCCATATTTAAGCTTTGCTGGTATTGTAAAATTAATGGACAGATTAATGGGACTAAATAGAATTCTGTTTCTGAAAGATTTAAGTTAAAATATTTATCATTTTGGTGGGTTTTTCCATGATAATATATTGTTAACCCCTGAAGAAAATAGGAGGATGAGAGGTGAAAGCCATATTTTTACACTTAGGAGACACACGGGTACATGTTGTATTAAAACCAACTTCTTCAATAGTAATAAAAAAACCATAGGGTGGATAACAAAAAGGTTTTATTGATGGCTTTAACATTCTTGTGTCTTCAAAGGAAGGCAAGTGCTCAGATCTACATATCTAAATCACAACACATAGCATAACAAATGTTAGTGGGCAGACATCACCAGTAAAAAGTCACATTCTCTCCTCAAACTCTCGTTTGACCCATTTGCCAGCACCCCTTCTCCCTGAACACCACTGTCTGCAATTGAATGATTAAGGATAGTCAGGGTTCACCTGACTCACCAGGTGCTGAACACAGGATACAAGCGTCCAGTCTCCACCCTCTGGTTAGACCCTACAGAGAAGTAGGGTTCCACTGTCGCTGTGCATAACTGACCAGAACGGACAGCAAAAGGAGGAACTGACAGGGAAACGAGGTAGGGCTAACACTTTGGTCAGCTGGTAGAGGACAGAAAGGTCACTGCCATAAGCCAGCGGGGGGCTGTGGGATCAGTGTGACTGGACGATGCGGGAAAAGACACCGGGTGGCTCTTTGCCATCTCCTAGCGCGGCTCGCAGTCCCTCGTCCCGCCGTGCTTTGGCCAGCGTGGCGAGGGCGAGGAATGAGCGCGGCTCCGTAATGGCCAGGTCACTCAGGATGCGTCTGTTCACCTGGACGTCGCTCTGAGAGGGAAACAAGAGTGGAAAGAAGGAGAGTCAGTACACTCACACAACAACAATTAGCAGAGACTAAAACGACAGCAGCTCACTGCCTGAACTTGGTGAGGGTATTAATGTCAAAGACGAACGTAGGCCTGAGCCCTAGCATTCAAAGTCCAGGTCAGAATAGGCGTGGTACTAGTGAACCGTGACCAGCTTGTAGGCAATATGGTGCACCGACCTTAACCAGGTTGTGAATGAGGGCAGGATACTTCAAGCCATGTTCCCTGGATGCAGCCGCAATGCGAGAAATCCACAGCTGGTAAAGACAGGGAAATTACAGCAATTACTCTGCAACTGACATCAGCACAATTACCTTTCTCAATGTGCCAGTTAATGCAGCTGATAGTATTCATAGCTTTCAGATCGACGGTAATAAATAATATCACCTGCAACCTCATATTGTAATCACAATCATTACTACCACTTTGTTAAAGACAGTCCTACCTGTCTCATGTCCCTCCGTTTGGCCTTGCGCCCCTTGGTGGCATACACAAAAGCCCTGCGGACCGCCCTCACTGCCAGACTGAAACACCGGTTTTTCCGACCCCGGAAGTGCTGAGGAAGAGTGACAGAGGGCATGAACGGAGCGAAGTAAGAGTGAAAAGATAGAAGATACAGAAGGAGGCAGAGAGGTGAAGGGAGGACATAGGGTGAACAAAGAGCGCAAACAAAATAGTGAAAAGGGCTGTCAAAAAAATACAATGTCTAATAAATAATTCATCTTGACAGAATCCTTTCCGAAAGACCTCAAGGTACAACACACGCACAAACACTAAAACAGTGACAGTTAGGTGGACGAGCGACTGTATCACAAGTATTACTATGTGACCATTGGTGATTTTAGCTTGATTTCATGTTATTAGCCAGCTGTGTCCCACATGAAGCTCGAACGTTCGGTTAGCACGTTAATGTTGCGTGAATCTGTCAGTCATACAAGGTCTTAGTAAGATTTACAGTCTTACGCACATAGTAACATTAGAATACTAACGCAAGACTAACCAGAAAAACGAAGATCTGCGAATTTGTAATTGCCACTAAATTTAAAAATACCAAAAATGGGTTACCTCTCGGTGCTGTTATAGGCAAACTATGTCGTAACCCTGCGGATGGCATAGTTGCCGTCCCAAATTATCACAAGAAAATATGATAACCTACATGCTTTCCTGTAGGAACATTCGTCTATACAACGAGCTATCTGTTGTAGCTAATCAACTAAGCCAGCTAGGTTTTGCTAGCTAGCGTGTATGCTCTCACCCGTGCATTCTTCAAGACTTCTTGGACTCTCCAGTATCGATCTGCTCCACGGCTACGGATCCAGCAAGACAAAGTCAGAAACACCATCTTTGCTAACAATTAATATTTACTAAATCTGCGTCGCTATTTTCCCTTTCAGAAACCGTTACATTGACCTCTACACGCCGTATACTGCAACACACTTGACTACACATACGTTGCCATCTTTGACGGAGTGACACGTGAGAATGGCGTCAGAGGTACACGTCACGGACCGGATAGCGTCACTGGATTGTGGGAGAGCGGAAGGCAGTGAGAAGAGAGGTCAGTCATAGTCAGATTGTCCAAGATGTCGGTTGTGTGTTTCTCCTTGAACCGCTGCGGCGCCCTGGCATTCCGTTCCCCTGCTGGGTTCGTGGTAAGACTGCACGTCCTGAAGAGGGCAGCCGGGGTTGTGGGGTAGGATGTGATAAAGCTGGTCGGAATGAGTGACACAGAACAAAAAACAAATGAGACAGGGGCTTGTGTGCCCACGTCATTGGGATGCCGTTAGCTAGTAGCTAAGCTAACTAACTTGCAGGATTGGTAGCCACAGTGTTGAGTTCTCCTTTGGGGTTAGCTTGTCGGTGTGTCATTGCTGCCGGCTAGACTCTAGGGGACGTTTTTGATGAACTTCGACTTTATGGCGCAGTTAGATTAGTTAACCTTAGGTTGATAGCCGGTTCGCTTCATAATCCGATATCTGGAGAGATTAGGTTGGCTGCTGGCTATGTCATGTGTGGTGCCTCGGATGTCAGTTTGAAAGATTCTCATGAAACTGGCTAAGTATGATTAGCTAGCTATTTTGTGCCTTGAATAACAGTTAGGTAGGTGCAGATCAGCTGTACAAACACTTAGTAGCTGAAGTCAGCTAACTTCAAATGTGCACTGAAGTCAGGAGGAAGTAGCTAATAGCAGCTAGCTGTCACAATAATTATAGCCAGAGAACAGTGCCAGTTTACCAAGTAATGCTAGCTGTCAGTACACCTTTATCTTGCTAGATGCTTGATCTAACGACACATCTGGTCTACTTCTCCCACTTTCTAACGGCCTCAGATGCACTGCAAATCTGGCAGTTGTAAGGAGCTATACCTGGGTAGCTGGCGACTGTAGCTGGGTTTGTGTTGAGAGGTGTCTTTGCTCACACGGAACAGAACAGTAAGGTTTAGTCGCTGGACTGTCGTTTGGTTTTTAGCATCCTTACAAAAGATAGGTTTGGGTGAGGTCTGTTCGCTGTATTTTGCGCTACTAAAAGTATGATATTTTGATAACTGGACCTAGTCGTTTTCTTAAGTTATGCTCTTTTAAAATGAATTGATGAAGAGATAGCATCCCTTAATTATATTTTTTGTCTAACCAATGTGCACAGCGTTATGCAAGTGTGATTGTCTCCTGAACACATCACCTTCATTGTGTAAAATGATAGTTAAGTAACCCGTTGCGGTGATATAACACTGACGCAGTACAGCCTTGTTGCCGCTAGGGGGACGTCATGATATGATTCGAGCGCTGCCTGCCGTTACATATGCAGCATTACTCAACACATGTTACAATGGAGTTAGATAAGGCAAATAAAATTTCCTTGTTGAGTACTTGTTTACCAAAGCACACCTACGATGACTCAAGAGCTTGGGAATTAATGTTGCTGAGACAGCGATTTAGTCCCTTGTCCTTTAAATCTATTATTCGGCTGGTCACTCACGAGCCGTGCATCTATGAATGTGAAAGCATCTGTTCTCGTCTCTTTTCGACGTATTTTGCATCCAACAAGCTCACACACGAGCTGTTACGAATCCAGAGAAATTGAATGCCCCTTTTCTTCTAGGAAATATTTGCTCAGTAATTCATCTGCGTATTTTAAATTGCCTGCCGTAATTACGTCTGTTATATTAAAAACTGCATTTAGTCGTCATGATTGATAACTGCCTGTTACAACCAAAATCTCTCAAACTACAAGAAGGAGTTTGATTACATTTTTCTTGAAATCAGAACATGGGTATAAATAAATAAATAAATAAATGATGTACTTTATCTTAGACCAGAAAGAATGCCTAAACTCACAGCCCGATCTTAACCCAGACTGTGGAATTCACACCAAGTCTCACAATGAATTAATTTGTCTCAGCTCATTTTTAGAGGAGACAGCATGATAATGTCACCAAAAACGACGCATCGAGTGTAAGTTCTTGCTCCATCTCTTCCAGGCGGTGCGGTTTGCCCAGACCGCGGCCGCCCCTGCGGTCCAGCCCAGAATCAAGAAGTTCCAGGTGTACCGCTGGGACCCTGACAAGCCTGGAGACAAACCTCGAATGCAGACCTATGAGATCGACCTCAACACGTGAGTGCAAAAATTGCATGTTTTTAGTCAAGAGTGTCAGCTATGTCAATAGTGAAGTAGTGCACTTGTATAGGTATGGCATTATTATTACTGATGTTGTTGTTGATAATGACAACAATAATAATATTAATAATATATGATAACAATAATAGTAATAATAACACAATATATAATAATAATATATTAAGTAATATATAATTTAATATAATTTATATAATAATATATAAAATAGTGTTACTTGTGTACTAGTTAACTATCATTCAACCTGTGTGTTTACTACACATTTTTACTCAGTTACATTGTTTTAGGTGTTTATAGTTATTTCATTTTTTAAAGGATTTAATTTTCAAGTGGAATATTTCATTGGTGACGACCTCCCTCTTATGTATGCAGTCCTTTCCTTTTTTAGAGCAGGCTGATGCTAAAGGCAAGATCATATTACCCATTTTGCAAAGGGTAAACAAACCAGCTCTACATCCGGGTTACCACATGCCAATACCCAAACCTGGCTTCAGTTCCCATAGCAGGGTTGACCGCAGAGGCTTCCTGCTCTTAACTCTGTCTGAATGGGGCTGATAGAACAGTTAACACAACAGATAAAGGCATGTGTTGCAGCAGACACCCTAGTCAATGGAATAAGGACCCTAAATATGTAAACCATGGGAAAGAGCTGGGTTGAGCATGTCAAGCATTTGTGAAACACCTCTGTAAAAAGCCATCTGTTTCACATGTCCTTAAAACTAATACTGAATTTCTGTGAAATGTGGATAGTCCAATAAATAGTTTTTCAGTCAACGGCTTTGTACAAAATGAGCCTTTTAACAGGCTCACTGGTGACATACCGACAATGTCCTTCAGCAGTGACAAACAGTGGCATAATGTCGATACTCTCTAGCTGGCCAGCTGGCTGACTTAGAAGCCCTCTCGTGCTGGGCGACAGTTTGCACTGTAAGCCGTGAGCTATAAAAGAGCTGTATCAGGTGTCCTGGAGCTTTGAAGTGTCACATCTCTGTGCACTCTGGCTTCAGGCTTGTAATGCATCATTTCACAGCACAGGGTGTGTTGGTTTGCTTGTGACCCCCTGTCTCATTGACTGACCAAGCCTTTCCTCCCATCAGCTGTGGACCCATGGTGCTGGATGCACTGATCAAGATCAAGAACGAGATGGACTCCACGCTCACCTTCCGCCGCTCCTGCAGAGAGGGTGAGGGGGTGGGAAACTGGGGGTGGGGGGGGCATAGGCATGCGCTGTATACATACCGTGCACATCAGCCCTACCTGCACTGCACTGCACTGCACACCGTAGTCCTTTACCGTGCCTGAACTGGAGAATGAATGTTATCTCAGCGTCTGCGTGTGCTCGGTCGCACAGGTATCTGCGGCTCCTGCGCGATGAACATCAACGGGGGCAACACGCTAGCCTGCCTCAACAAGATCGACACTAACACCAGCAAAGCGACCAAGATCTACCCGCTTCCGCACATGTACGTCGTCAAGGACCTGGTGCCCGTGAGTATCCAGTCCCTACCGACGATGCTGAGGGTCAGGAGTGTAGTCGCGACGGTGTTCGCACAGGCCGTGTTGAAATGAAGCGTGGTGGTGTGACCCGTAAGGCCAGAGTCTTCGAATGACGCATGGTGGTAAGGTGTGTAATGCTCAAGCCTGAGAATGAAGCACAGCAGTAAGGTGTGCGGTGCCTCGGGCCCCCTAAACACGCCAGTCTCTATCAGTCTGTCTGTAACGCCAGCCTCTCGTGTGTCGCAGGACATGAGCAACTTCTATGCGCAGTACAAGTCCATCGAGCCCTACCTGAAGAAGAAGGATGAGTCGAAGGAGGGGAAGGAGCAGTACCTGCAGAGCGTGGAGGACAGGCAGAAGCTGGTGCGTCCCCATCCCGCCGCGTCAGATTCAGGGAACGCGGCACAGCACGTCTGACTGTGTCCTGTGCTCCTTGTTCTGGGGGAGGAGCGTAGCATTGTAATGCGCGAATCCGCCCGTTTAGTTGCGCCGGCGCTAACATCTGTCCTCCTCTCTCTTGCTCAGGATGGTCTGTATGAGTGCATTCTGTGTGCCTGCTGTAGCACCAGCTGTCCCAGCTACTGGTGGAACGGAGACAAGTACCTGGGCCCCGCTGTCCTCATGCAGGTCTGTGTTTTGTGTGTGTGTGTGTGTGTGTGTGTGTGTGTGTGTGGGTGTGTGTGGGTAAGGGCCAGTCAATTTGGGTAGATAGTCCCAGTACCAAGGGGACTGCAGTGCCACACAGAAAGCAAACAACTTATTAGAGCAGCTTGAATCTTGAATATGCTTCATGACTGCATTTGCCAGCTTGTTGCACGCGATCTTCTTTCTGCCACAGTAAGGCGATGTTAATGCAGGCTTGTATAATTTCTCCGTTCCCCCCTCCCAGGCGTATCGCTGGATGATCGACTCGCGAGATGATTACACGGAGGAGCGACTGTCCAAGCTGCAGGACCCCTTCTCCTTGTACCGCTGTCACACCATCATGAACTGCACCAAAACCTGCCCCAAGGTACCCCGACACAACACACTGTCCCCACCCCCCCACCCGCTTCTTATCGTAGCAAACACAGCTCAGTACATTTTTCAACACCGAATCCAGATCCACCACAATGTCGTATTGTGCCCTGCAGTTACATGGGCAGCTGTGCCGTTCTGTCAGTGACCCGTAAGATTCTCACGGGCTTTTCTAGTAACTGTTTCTCTTTCTCTCTCCCCCGCTCCTTATCTGCTCTCCTTCCTGCCCCGACCGTAGGGACTGAACCCTGGCAAGGCAATAGCAGAGATAAAGAAGATGATGGCGACTTACAAGGAGAAGAAATCAGCTACTGCCTGAACCTTAGACACATGGCCCCTGAACACTCCTCCCTAGACACATCGCCCCTGAACACTCCTCCCCCCACTTCCATGAATAATAAATAATTATTAGAATTATCGGTGAGGTCCGACTGACCTGTAATTTTATTTGCTTTTATTATTATACACTCCAGCACTGGTGGCAAGGAATGCTGGGAAAGAAGGGGGTGGTCCACACAGGGACACAGGGAAATTTGAGAGTCTTTGTGTGACAGCGTGTATGAGAGAAAGAGACGAGTCAAGGCTGTATAAATAGTCAGCTCATATTTGTGCTTGCTGTATAGCCTGGCAAGAGCGTATGTGTGTGTGTGTGTATGTGTGTATCTGTGTGCGTGCTCTCACAGTTAACGTCAGGTTCAGACATGTAAATGAAACATTCAACCCTTCCATTATAAAGACGGGAGACTTGTTGCTAAAAATAAAGCACATTAAAATGCTCTGGATGGCCACTGATTGCTTTATTCACTGTATTGTGAAGAATCCAGTGGACTGCCGGCTCATATGCTTTCATTTCTCTTAGCAGTATTGTTTTGTGTTTGTGTTTTTCAATAAGTTAATACAAGTTAATACAATACACTAAAATATTAATGGAATATGAAGAACACTCGTGTTCTGCCCATAAAGGATTGCAGCTTCAAAGCTGAGTGGTGGAGGTTACCTGGTAAGGAACTAAGGCCATTTTCATGTTTTGAAAACGGGAAGCAGTTTAACTTGTGCTGTTGTTTCTCGGTTAGAAGACAGCATTTGATACTTGTCCAGAGTAGCTGCAGGTACAGTTGATGACTGCAGAGTTGTACAGGTCCGACTAATGACAGCAAAGAAACAAAATGAATGTCAGCTTGGAATGACAATGTGTTTTGCCAGTATTGAGTGCAAAACAACTGGTTTTTATATCCATAGATATAAATGTAGATAGTATAGATATAAATGTAGATAGTATGTCTGTAAATGGTCTCATATTAAGTCATTTCAATTTCAGTAATTCTTTTCTGTGCTGTTGGTATGTTTCTTTGTTTCTCCAAACAAAGTTCCTGGCTCACAAAATCCAGGTCGATAAGAAAACTGTAGGCTTAGGTACGTGTACATGCTTTGCTACAAAAACATCAGGAAACAACGCTATCATTTTGAAAAGAGGTGGAAATGCCTCGTAGGTACTTTTTTCAAATGATGGGAATTGCATTATATCTGAATCATACTCATGATACTTTCACTGTAATAGCTACAATATAGATTCAATAAATTACTTGTGTATAGTCCCTGCCAGCCATTGAGATTTATGAAACAATGATTCAACTTTATGAGTCAACTCAGTGGACCTCAGTAATTTTCCTCATCCAAAGTTTTTTCAGAGACCTACATCAAGCCAGAAAATAATATGTGCAAGATTGTGCAGGGCTTTAGATTTTAGTGATATATGGTTAGTACTCATTCTTATTTATGTCCATGTGCTTGTTTTACATTGGATTTAGATTTATTTTGATGATGGGTTTTTCACTCAAAGATGTTTTTAAACCAATTTTCAGTACATTAATTTTAATACGTATCTGGTCTATCTTGATCTGTCTCAAGATAGTGAGACTAAATAGATAATAAATTGTTGGTAATATTAAAATCCTGAATTATATAGGGGACATGTCACTTTATTTTTTTCTTATCTGCCTTCTTGTATGATTTAAATGTATTTCGCATGTAATTAAGAGGAGCATTTCCCTTACAGCACCCCCTGTGAACTTAGCCTATGTACCAAATTTGATTAGGACGGCACTCTTACAAAGTACATATTTTATGTTGTTGTCATGTGGATGGAATGTCCCTTTTTTTGAAATACAATCACAATGTCCTCTTGGCCGCTGACATATAGCAATATCACTGATATAAAAATGCCTGACTACCAGTGGTTACGAAAACAATATTTCTGCCTAGCCAGGAACAACTTAACCTATGTTACATTCATTTCTCTCCCGGGAAAGGAGTAAGAATGGAGGGGGAGGGCAGGGAGAGGACAATCATTCCGTGATATCCAATATTCAAGTTAAGTTATTCATCATACCAAGACCTATTCCAGAAAGCCCCAAAAATGTTTTGCAGGGCAATACTAACTGCATTGTATCTGTGAATAATGTGGGTAAGTCAAACACGTTCATGTTTTTTTTTTTTGCTGTCATCAGTTGGATCTGTGCAACTCTGCAGTCTTCAACTGTACCTGTTGCTATTCTGGACAAATATCAAATATTCCCTTCTAACTGACATACAACATTGCTTCCCTTTCTCAAAATGTGAAGATGGCCTCAATGCTGCTTAAAACTAGTCTCGGGAGAGGGACGCTTCCTGGAAAAAGTCTTCCAGCACTTAATTAATCAGTCAGGTTTCAGGTTTATTACAAAAATCAGATAAAATAAATACAGGGGTTATTATAAACAAGAGTTTATAAGTTTACAAAATGTAAGTTGAGGGGAATCTGAAAAAGGACAATACTGAAGAGCACATACTTAAAACAGACTGTCATGGTATAAAGCTTTACTTGACTTCCCTTTAATGTACCCTCACATTTTCACATAACACTCACTGCCCTTCTCTCCATAAGAACTCTAACTTATATATTTAACATAAACCTTTAAGCTGCAAAGAGAAGGTCACTGGTACGTTTCTCTTACGTCAGATGTATAAGTCAGAATCTTTGGTGGTCATCTCTGATGCTCTTGGTGGCCTTGCAGGCAGCATTCCACCAAACGGGTCGTTGTTGTCGAAAGCATTCAGGCCGTTATTCTCTGGGCTCTCCATGGTGATGCCGTTCAGAGCCTGTGGTTGCATGTTCTCATCCGTCTCTGCAGCGATGTCGTCAAAGGGCCCTGCCTCGTTGTTTTCGGCCTTCTCCATCTCGATGGCCTGGAAAGGCTCCGCCTCCTCTTTGTACTTCTCCCCGGTGTCCACGGTGGCGTCCTTCGGGGTGGCTTGGCGGAGGAACTTGTGCAGTGCAGCGGCAATGATTCCACCCAGAATGGGACCCACCCAGTACACCTGGAGCAGATAAATAGCCTTATTTAGCAACATAATATCCGAGCACAGGAGTCTGTAAACACTCCAAATCCACAACCCATTTTATGATGAGGATGCTTTCTGTGAGTAACAAGTCTTGACGAAATATTAGCCAAACCTTTACCAACCTTAACACAATGTCAATGTTTGCAGCGATATCAGCTTGTGCCTCAATGTTTTTTACATTGTATTTTAATGCAACTGGGACATGACAATGACTGTGATAACCACAGAGCTGCTCCTCTTGTCAGATTTATCTCTTTGTTAGCTGAGTCAAGTCATGCGATAGTATTTTTGGAGTGACTCTATAACCTTGTTCCTACCTATAATGAGTAAGAATTTTGATGTGGGCAGAGGCAGTCACTCAGTGGTATACAAACTAAATCAGAGTTTTGTACAAATTAACCCAGTATGCCATATTTTATCTATTAAATAAACTGATGGCAATCACACTGAAGTATACCCTAAATACACCTGGAACTATAAAGATAACTATAACTATAATGATAAAATATTTTCACTCACAATACAAGGATGATTATAACATGAACGGGATTTTCTGAGCGCATATGTGTAAAAAATTGCTGCAATCCCATTACTGTGATCATTCATGGAGCAAGACGTGCAATTTACGAATCAGACATGAAATCCTCAAAAACTCCACACAGAATGTATAAAAAATGCTGTATGAAGGATAATAGGGAATAAAAACAATAAGGAATAAGGCCATTTCTGGTAAATGAGTGCTACAGCTTAGCAATTCACTTCCAATACGTGGCTGAGGTGTCTTGCTAGTTTCCTCTCTCCAGCAAAAGTGTACAGAAAGGGAACTGATTGGCAGATGCAATGAACAATAATAGTATGACCACGACTAAACAATTTACAGTCGTGTTTATTTTTACAACTATCGTTCATAACTGCAACTAGGCCATGAACCATTTGTTTCCGTCTCACCCAGTGGTTTTGCCAGTTCCCGGTGACGACTGCGGGGCCAAGGGAGCGAGCGGGGTTCATGCTGGCTCCGGTGTATGGGAGCTGAAACAGCACAGAGGTCATTAGGTCAGCAGTTTAAGACTGTGATCAGCATGTAACACAGGAGGGCAGCAGCACGATTTGGCCAGAGATCAAATCCATGCGCTGTGCATAAAGGTAGCCAGATCACCTTATGTCTGCATGGCTGAGGCTTTTTTCCATTTTGCCAAACTGTGATATAGGACTGACAGTAATCCATTCACGTGACTTACCGCAAACAGGTGGCCGACGGATAGGGAGAAACCAACAGCAAGAGAAGCTGTGTCCTTGATTTTGCTGCTCTTGGGGTCACAGGTGGCAAGCACAGTGAAGACTAGCTGGAACGTGATCAACAGCTCCAGTATGAAGCCCTGAAGCATCGTGACTTTGGAACTGTGCTGTTGAAAAACAGACCGTTGTCAGTCACTGAAGTAGTTTTCATCAGGTCATAAGTTCGAAGATTGTTAAACCAAAGCTGTTTTTATATTTCTGTTACGTATTTGGGTGGGCTTTATTTATTATTATTATGCTTGGAGAGTCTAATTTGAACTTTACTATACATTTTTAATACATAAAATACCATTTTTTTGTGTTTGTTCTTCCCAACGATCCTGTTTACTTGTAAAATGTAAATGTAAAACATACAACAAACAGACAACTCCAATTGCACTATATTTTCAAATTAGACCTTTTGACTGACATTCCCAATACTAACTGTTTTGCCATTTCAACTATGTATAATCACGAGAATTACCTAGGCTAAAACAAAACTGGATCTCTACGTAAAATCACATTGGAAATAGCTAAGTTCCAAATGAAGCTATAAAGACAAGCTTGAATACACAGTGAAAGAGACTCTACTCTTCACCACAGTTTCCCTCATCCATCTTCCATGACAATGTTAAACCACAGCTGTTGAGACACTTGTAATTAAATATCTGGAGAGAACTATCTCCGCTACATCCTATCATTTCTTACCCTGGTCACTCCGAATTGCCCCCTCAAGGTCTTGGGCGTCAGCACGTACAGGATCCCACTGCCCGTGATGGCCCCAAGGCACTGAGCGACCACGTAGCAGAAGGCCTTGACCAGGCCGACTTGGCGGGTGAAGACCATGGACAGGGTGATGGCGGGGTTGGTGTGCGCCCCGCTGATTTTGCTGAAGCCCTGCACCATGGTGGCGAAGCTGAGCCCGAAGCAGAGCGAGATCACAAGCTGGCTGGCGGGGTGCGGGTACACCTGCGGCTCCTCCTTGGACGCCTCCCAGTTTATAGTCGAGCCCAGGCCGAGCATGACGAACAGCAGGGTCGCCAGGAACTCCCCGGAGACCGCCCTGAGGGCCTTCTTGTTGAGGAATCGCCTGAACGCAATCATTATGTACTCGCAATTGCAGAAGTGTGGGCAGTTCCTGATGACAAGAGCATTAGATTAGCTTAACTGCACTCGTTACCAACCTAAAAAAAAAAAAAAAAGTGTTCATGCACAATGTGGCTATAACATGACTGCCATGCTAGGTCATTAGCTAGCTGTAAGCTCAATTAAATATGATCTAACATCCACTTACTCTTGACTTTAAATGCTCTAACTAGCCAGGTAAGTTGTACATTTCTAGCTTTGTGAGATGGGAAAGCCAGGCGAAAGATAGAGCATAATGCCAATGTAATTAAAGTACTAAAATTAGCACTAAGAAATGTTTGGTAGGTGTGCAGTGAACCCATTCCAACAGTCAGAAATATAGTAATGATTCTCACTTTATGACGAGATTCTCCCTAACCCTGGTAGCCTTCTTAAGCTTTTTTGTCTGTACAAAAGGCAACAACAGATTACTGTGCAACACTCTGGTCTGGGCGGTCTCTTTTTTCCCCAGCGTCTTGACTTCATGAAGTCATGGCGTCTCACTTCCTTATCTCTCAATTTCTCTGCATTGCTTCACCCATGATGTTTTTCCCAGAGCGAATACAACTTGCCCATTCTCCATTTTTCCCCTAACATTTTTTTCTACCACGACTCAGTCAACTGACTGTAACATTGTGGCTGTAGATTTCCTGTTAGAGAAGTTCCTTCCCTTTTTTGCTGAAACAATTGGGCTTTTCTAGAGAAATCCTACAGGACTCTTCCATTCTTCCCTACCACACACTTTCTGAATGCCGGCAGTGTTTTTTTTTTCTCCAGAACGCTAGATCGATGCAACAGAGGGAAGATGTATACAACATATGAAGCAGAGAAAAAAAACTTTTACATCACTAGGTGTACAATTTCAGCAATTCCATTTCCAATTTCCATTTCTACATCTATAGCATTCACAGCTCTTTAATGCATGACTTCCTCTCTGTTTTACCATTACCCTTGGGATGGCAGCAAGTGGTGCTTTGACCATGCAGAGTTACAGTTCTAGCGAGGGAAAAGTAGATTTTCATTCTCCATCCCAGTCATGGTGACTGTGAGCAGAAGATGAAAACTCATGCACAAAATCATAAAATACTTGTCTGCTGCTATTTTATCTGCATAGCAATCCTTTACGATTAAGAAGCACTCAAAATCTAATATATATATATATATATATATATATATATATATATGTATATATATATTTTTTTTGACAAATTTATCAAATTGCCCATTTCTCCCAGTAGCTGACTGTAAAATTGGGCATGTAGGGATGTACAGTGTAGATTATCTGGTAACCTCTGAGGAATAGCTATAGCTTTATTTTTCAGGGAGTAAGACTTACAGAGCATGCATGGGGAAGTTCTCAGGGTAACTTTCAAGTCATACGCACTTACCCTTTTTACTACTAATGCGCTCATGTGAAGTACACATAGAAACTTAAATTAGCTGTTAAGGTAAAGTCAGCATATACGTGGCCCTGGTGGAAGTATACAGTCAATTCCCTAGTAATGTCTGCCTTTTAGTTTGAGGTCGGGCTAGACTGTTAGCTTGTTAGCTGGCTGGCTAACTTAAGAAGTTTTCTTCTTTAACCTAGCTAGCTAACGTTAGTGAGAGAAACCTTTTATCGTTAACTAGCCGGCTGATACCCCTGGATCATTAAGCATGGTCTCAGCTTGACAATAACCTAAGCTAACATTTATTTCTTTTTCTCCTGGGTAGCAGCCTACAAATATCCATCGACAGCTCGCGACCAGACTGATTTTCAAGCTTGCTATAGTGATCGTTAACTTCCTACGTTAATGTTATAACGTTAGCTCCGCTAGCAGCTATTACCAGCTACATCACGCCTGCTATTACTGGACGTCGATTACCCCTTCCAAATAACTTCTGGCACATCACTTGCCTTCTCTGAGCAACGTCTGTCTGCTGTTTCTGTGTCTTCTACCGGGATCCCCTTCTCTTGAATAACTTTAGATCCTATGAGCTACCTATTAAATTAGCGGTCTAGCTAACAGGTTAACGTTGTGCTTAAATGAAGACGGTGATCTGCGGGTTTTGTATAATGGTAGCCTGCTACAATTCCACACCACCAGAAAAGTCTCCAAACGTTATGTTCTAGCTAAACTTGTTTAAAACATAAACGTCGTTTTAATACAATAAATGGGTGTTATCTCACTCACTCAGCCATGTCCTCACTGGATATCGCCAACTGAATCCTGCAGAACGTTGGAATTTAACTGAACTTGACAGCGTCACCAACTGACACTTTTAGAACGTTACTTATTGCGGTTTCATTGGAGGCGCCATGTGGTGCATTATTCAAACTTTACCTTCCACTCGCTTACACACATGAAGTGCATGCATACACATGCGAAACATGTCATACGCGTGTTGGCATTTCATAGAAAATATACAAAAATAACAATGTATTTTAAAAATAAAAAAGCCAGCCTTACACACACAGCCAAATAACTCAACTCAAAGAAAGGTGAGCTCAAGTTAAAGAATCCTGAGGAGCCTCCAAGACTAACAGCATCAGCTGATTACGCTCTATGATGTTTTAAAATGGGCATTTTTGACTCGGCAAACGCCAGATCTCTCTCTCTTTCTCTCCACCCATACAACTGTGTCTTATTCAAAACTCATCCAACGACCTGACAGTGCAACACTTCGTCCATGCGGCCATGCGGCATTTGGCTGCCCAAGTCCAATGCAGCGTTGTATAGTGACCATTAGAGGTCAGCAAAACTCCTGCAGATTTGGGGGATCCCTGCTCGTTCCAATTCAGATGTATTAAACGGGTGTTAGAGTGGCATCATTTTTAAATATTCCCATCGAATCAAGTACGACGTCTAGCAGGATGCAATCTGATAATAAATAAGAATATCGATAAAATGTATAATGAATAATTAATAAGTATTTGTCGTATTTTGTACTTAGAATATTTAATCGTTTAGCAATTAATAGGAACTCATCTTGCCCTTGGGCTTCTCTCTCTCTGAGAAACACTCTGGTGTCAGTTTCCCTCTCTGAGTACATGGCTCTGTGCGCTGCCCTATTTACATCTTCACTAATTCCCCTAATCAACATCAAAAATCAGAGGCAGCATAAGTGGTCCTGTGTGTATATTTATGTATCTAACTTTTTACCTGCTGAAAAAAGGAATATGCTTATTTGGATGAAAGCTAGTGAAATCGTTCCTTGTGGGACAATTAAAAAATATATTTTAGACCTACTATGTATTGCACAATGGTTGAGGTGTACACTCTACCAGGTGCCACTCTAGTTGTCGCTGTTGTATTTTTTCAGTTTTCAGTTTTGTATTTTTTTAAGTTTGATAAGCGTAAGATTGGTAATGCCATGACAGCTTGTGAAGAGGGAGGTGCTAAACTTTCAAGGGTCAGTGTAACTCAAAAACAAAAATGCAAAAGAATGTGAATTCTGCGGTTACAAGCAAGTTTCTAACACATGTCAGTAGGATTCAAGTCATCAATGTAATCCTGACAGGGAAACAGCAGCTTTGTATATTATAATTCATTTTATTAGCCGATGCCCTCATCCAGGCAACTAACATATTTACCATTTACACACCTAGACATTTAGTGATATTATTGAAGTTAAGCACGTTGCTTGAGGGTTCAACAGCAGAGCTCCAGCTGGGGCTAAAATCTGGAATCCTTTGATTAGAAGTTCCATAGCACTGTTTTCACCACACACCTTCACCCCATCCCTCTCTGCTCTCCCCTGTGGATACAGAATGATTCTCTCAGCCCATTGGTGTTGGAGAAGGCTGGGGGGCTCTGTGTTGCTGCTGTGTCAAGATTCCTCTGTATCTTCATGGCTGTTACGTGTACAAAGGGACACCCCTATAGGAGACCCCTCTCCATTAAAGTTGAGGCTTCTACATCAATCACTTACTGCTTCTTAAAGTCACTGACATAGAAGTATACACAGTATATTTTATGTATGGACTTATCATTGATTCTACATTTGGGAGATGGTTTGCCTTTACACCATGCAGACATTTCACGCAGATTCAAATCCAACATTCATTTTTTTAATGGCTGCTTTTTGTCTTTTCTTGTGTGTGTGATTACTGATGAGTTTCCCTGCTAATAGAGCAGCAATTGATAAATGTTGTAACAAAAAATAAACCCCATCTGTGCAGTGGAATAGCTGGAAGAAGGTCTCCTGGAGAAAGGTGGGTTAGTGTGGGAAAAAAACATTTTATTTTCACTGTATTTTTTTTTAAACCCAGCAAAAATAGTTTGTGCCCCCTCTGTCTCATGTCTATAGTGACCATTTCCCTAAAACATCAGCTGTCCCATCAAATACAAAGGAAAGTTCTCTCTCTTGCTAACCTGGTGTGTGTGTGTCTGTGTTTGTGCACATGTGTGTGGGTCCATTCTGCCCTCAACAGGTGCTGATCATTTGGGGGGGGGGGCTGCTGCACACTGCTGCACTGGGAACTGAAAAACCCAGAGTCCTGCTGTGCCATAACACCACACAAGCTCTCTGCCGCTCAGGTCTGGTAGTTCTTGCAGAGGCAGAGTATGGACCAGGCCATTGGACTGATCTGAAGGAGTCTGTGCCATAAAGTTATTTTTTCTTTAAATACGCCGAGCGCGCATCTGGTTTATTGGCGTCGTGTGTGCGGGAGCGCACGTGTCGGGTTGCGTGTCTGTCGGCGCTGGGACCCGCTGGAATACGGCAGGAGAGGGGAGACGGGGGCACGGGAGGCGGGGCGGTACAGTGTGGCGCTCGGTCAATTTGAGCCTCAGACCTGACAGAGCCTTGAGGACCGGCGGGGCGAACGAGAGAGAGAGAGTGAGAGGTAAGAACTGGAGATGGACACCGGCTATATTGGAGCTGTGCATTGGTCTCAGATAATGTAAAACACTTAAATTACTTAAAAATAAGTTCATTCGGTCTACGCATCCGCCGGTGTTTGTTTATAGATAATTTATTAGTGACCGAATCTGAGATGTAAAGCGGTTTTGATTTGCATATGAAACGGTCGGTTAATGTGTGTGTAAGTGTGTGTGTAGGCGCGCGCATGTGTTCATGCATCTTTTTCAGCTGTGTCTTTTCTACAGAAACTTTGTAGCCTTGGTCTGAGCTGTGGTCGTAACAATTAATTGATTGCTGTTTTAGATAAATGTAATTATTTTAAAACAATTCTGCACACAAACCTAACCTTTTGCATTTTTAGCACTAGTCGCCGTATTTCTGACATCAATTCATACAGATTGAATATCCTTTTTCTTCTGACCTATCCATTTGTATGAATTTGTCTTTCTGTGAATATTTTTTTCCGGTAAACCCATTTGGTGCAGAAGTTTTCAAGTGTCTGTTTAGAGTGTAATAAAGTGCAAGGCGGGGACTGTGTTGCGCTCTGGGGGGTGGGGTTATTGCTCAGGGCAATGGCAATACAATGGAGTGGATGTAGCCAACATAAATAAATGAAGAGAGAGGGGAGGTGGGGGGGTTTGGGGAGAGGGAGAAAGGGGGAGAAAGGGGGACGTGGGGGTGGGGTGGAATGATATCTACATTTTGTTGAACTTCACAGTAAAAACAAATAAACCATTTATTGCCTGTGTGAGAGAGAGGGAGAAAAGAGGGGGGCAGTAAAGGGGTCTCCCCTTTCGTAGTTCCTTTGTTTTAAAGTCCCCGGGTAGTGGGGGAGGGGGGGTCAATGAGGCTTGGAGGAGGGAGGGAAACGGAGAGGGGGAGAGGGAGGGAGAGAGGGGGTGGGGTGGGGGGGTCAGGGGTTTTAATAGTTCCCAGATGTGAGCTGTGAAAACATATGCTTTCCGATAGCCACTGTGATGTACATGAAAAATGTGTACGAACACACACTCCCAGTGACACTCGGGTGCACGTACAAGCACACATAATGAAACACACGCGCTGACGCATAGAGCAGAACGCTCGAGGTTCCCCAAGATATACAGAGGACACCCTCACTTTTGACAGACACATAGACACCCCCCATCCTAGAATAGGCAGCAGCAATGCTGTTTAGTACGAGTCAAGGTCCACCTGTGTCACCTCACGCTCAGTTGTGATGGAATAAACACTGTATTGTTCACCAAATTGTAGCATGTGGACACAGTTCATTTGTTAGTGCCAGTCTTTCATAGCGAGTTGGATGTGGCCGTATCAATTACTTTTCACTGTGTTATGAATTTGTCCCGTAAATGTTTCTGACTTTGTAAATTGCCTTTAACTTGCAGAGCAGATAGAGATCTCGGCAATAATTCATTGCATTTGCGCAATGATTTCATCAGTTGACAAGGCGCTCTATGGAGATGAATTAGGGAATCACACTGGCTTGGGCCCAGGAAATGTTTTTGAATGCTTTGCAAGTGATGCTGTGGAAATTACTCTTTTTTTGGAGCTGCAGCTGGTTGTAGACTGTAGGCTGGCTGTTGGTGAAACAGCTCTTTACTTCTCAGAGGAGGCATATGCGTCTCCCACAAGTGAAAATCTTTGCTTGGGGTTCCATTTGAGGTGTGCATAATGGTAGAGGCAAAAGGAAAAAAAAAACTCAATGACCCACATTTTCAGAGCTCAGGACATGACAGTCATCTGCCAACCTACAGAACGCAGAACTGAACACGTGACAACCTAAACACAATAGTGGATTCAGAAAGACAATCAGAGCTGTAATTCATGAGCTGTACTTGGGTTATCAAGCTTTTTTTTTGGAACAGCTCATCTGACACACTTCCCGATTAAATCTTTGTCAAAAAAAATTAACTTGTGAGAATTTTGTGACTTTTTGCTGAATAAGGGACCGTCCCTTCTCCTCTCCATCCTTCTCTCTCTCTCTGCCCCCTGTCAGTCGCCTTGGTGATGGCATTCTGGTGCCACTCTCCTGACAGACTCAGCTTGGCAGGCGCACACTCACACACTTATTGGAAAGTGAGTGAGGGAGAGGCGTTTGGGGGGGGGGGGGGGGGGGGGGCAGGGGGGGTTCTGAGAGAGGAGAAGAAAGGGAGAGGGAGAGGGAGGGGGACCTTGGTGGTTGCTGTCTTGGAATGTCGCCCCTGGTCTGTCTGTTTTTGTGCGTTTAGCGGTGGAATGGAGGAAGAAAAGAAAAACAGAGGGATTGTTAGGGAAGACAGACGTGCCACATTCTTGCTGTCAGACTTTTCCCCCTTTTTTCTGTGGCTGCTGGGAGCCAAGGCGAGAGAGAGGGGGGGACTTCAAAAAAGAGGAGAAAAAAAAATGTAGAATTAAAGAAAAATGGAGCATGTGCAGTCTAGGAGACCAGTGGGCCACAGTTGTAATTACAGGTCATGTTGGGTAATTTGTGAAAAAAAGAGGGAAAGAAAAAAAAGAAAAAAAATTCGAACAGCACTGCTATCCTGTGTCACATAATTCTATATGTCTGGCAATACTTGGTCCATGATTTCTAAATTTACACATTTAAGATGTGTAACCTCTTCCTTTTTTCATTCCTCTCTCTTAGTAAAAGAGATTGTCTACCTCCACAGACTGAGTGACCATGAAGGCCAGCTATCTGCTCCTGCTCTCCATGCCTGGTTGGTCCCCATTCACACACTCACACTACACCACATGCTTCATTACGCAGCTCACTTCTAATATACATGTAAATGCAGGAATTACTATTATCATTATGAATGTTTTTCTTATTATATTCAGATAACAGACACCCTTATACAACAAATTCGTATAGTTAAACCCATAAAAATAAGTATTATACATATATAAAAAATAATAAAACTAAACTAAAAGAAAAGAAAGAGCAAAGGAAGTAATACTTTACACTAAACCACAACAAATATTCATGTAAAGTTTGTGGTAATCGTTGTCATGCACCTGACTTAATATATCGGTGGTTTGCAGCACTGTCTCACAGACAGTCTGTTGTCAGTTCCACAGAGTGCTGTCCTATCTCTTGGTGTCAGTGTGTCACAGTGTATTTTGTATTTTGTCCCCTTAGTCCTTCTACTTGCCCAGCGCTACGATGATTTTTACCCTGACCAGTTGATCTCACTGGGTGAGTTTTTTTACCTGGCATATCTAGCTTTGCATGCATGTATGCACACATGTACAGAGAGTTTTGTGTTTGTGTGTGAGTGAAGGTAATAAGCTAATTAGACTAGTTAATTAGCAGAACTGCATTATCTGATTTATACTGGAATGAAGTCACGGTAATGAAAAGTAGCTTATGCATACACTGCATTCACACACAGGGCTATTTGCCTCATATTGCCTCATTTGCCTGTATATTGGGGAAGATACCACATAGCATGTTTGGCTGTGTGTCTACACCATTGACTGTTGCCCATTCACATATCTGTCACCCTGCTTATCAGCCTGAGGTATTAGTAACGTATGTGTTTCAGGTATAAACCACATTTTCTCTGTTCTTTTTGATTCACAGAGGACTATGGCCCTGATTATGAGTTTCCTGGTAAGACTCTGTTGGTGTGATTGCGTGTGTGTATGGCCTCCCAAGGTTTTAATGTGTAACTTTCTGGAACAGCACATTACCGTTTCCCAAACAGCCTCTGACTCATCACTGCACAGCACTTTTATATGCACAGCTTTCATCTCTCTGTTGACTTCACATATTCCTTCTACAATCTTACCTACGACTGTTTCTATGGCAGAAGTTGGCTTCAGGTTTCATCAGCTGTTAAAATCCACTGACTTGATTTTTTTTTTGTGTCTTACCCATCCACTCTCTCCCTTTCCTCCTCGGGGTGAAGAGACCCTCCCAGAGACTCAAGACTCCTCTCCACAGCAGCAGGTGCTCTTACAGAGGCCATCTGGCCCCGCCCAGTCAGGTAGGGTTCGATCCCACCCCTCGTCTCATTGATGATTATTGCTTTGTGTGCTTAATGTCAGTTCAACTAAAAGTAGCGCTTATGTTGAAGTTTTGCTGTCATTTTTTCGTTTGTTAACAACAAGCTAAATATTTATGCCCCGTAGCAGGAGTAGCCTGACACAAAAAATCTCATTATAGTTGTAATGTATGTATGTGAGAGGGAGTCACTGATGGAATGTTGTATGTGCATCTGTGAAAGAGTCAGCATTTTAATATTTATCTGTGTGTGTATGTGTGTTATTCAGTAACAGTGTCTTGTGTGATAGCTAGCGGTATAATATCTGTGTGTGTGTGTGAGATAATGTTGTATGATGTGTATGCACGCATGTATGACTGAGTCATCCTTACGTTTTCTGTGTTTTCTGTTTCAGAAGCTGAGTTGCAAACTGAACCCACAGAACCCGGACCTCTCGGTAAGAAACTCAGCAGGACAGGGAAAGCTTGCAGGCATCTATGCGTACCTGTGTGTGTGTGTGTGTGCGCACATGCCTCATTTCGCACTGAAGCGACAGTCACATGCAATGGACCTGAGTTCACTTTGATCATCCGCAGATTGTCGTGAGGAGCAGTACCCCTGCACCAGACTCTACTCCGTTCATAAGCCCTGCAGGCAGTGCCTCAACACCCTCTGCTTCTACAGGTACGGTTCTCTCACCTGCTCCCTCTGTCAGTGGGCAGAGAAGGCACGGCCTCCATTCCTGCCTGGAAGCACATTATTTCATGCTCTAGTTTTTTTGTTCTGACCCCTGCACTCTCTCTACAGCTTACGCAGGGTGTACGTGGTGAACAAGGAGGTGTGCGTGCGGACAGTGTGCGCCCACGAGGAGCTGCTGCGAGGTGAGGACTCGGGACATTGCCGTACACGAATGCTGACGTGACCCCCGTTGCAGTCTTTTCTCTGTTGCGTGTGTAGGCTCGCTCAGCATGCTAGTAGGACTGCAGCTGTCACTCATCATCTGATTGGCTCGTCGTGACCCCGCCTCCCTTTCTGACCCCACCCCCACCCCTCACCTTCTCCTCACCCTCCTCCTCTCCTCCGGCTGCAGCGGACATGTGCCGTGACCAGTTCTCCCGGTGCGGCGTAGCGGCGCTCAGCGGCCAGTGCGGGGCGCTGGGGAGCAGCTGCGGGAAGAGCTGCGGAGGATGCTGAAGGCGGGGGGGAGACAGGGAGGGATGAGCCCAGATACTGCCGGATCTCCAGGTCCAGAACCCCACCCCCACCTCTCTCTCCACACCTCCCCTCGGGACCAAAGGCCTGTCTGCACCGTCTCTCCATCCTTCTTCTCTCTCTTCTGTGTTTCCACAAGCCTCACCATCTTACCCCGTACCATCCCACTACTTATATATATATATATGTGTATAATTATATATACTTTTATACCCAAATAGATATTAATGACTGTGTGATGTCACTGGTGCTATAAGACAACTGTACACTGGTGCTAAGAAACAGTGGTGTGGAGTCGTTCAGATGCACATAAACAGCTATGAGTTTGTACTCGGTATACTGTGTGATAACTTTTTTACTGTATCATTTATTTTTTATCACTTTGTGTTTTTTAAATTTTCGTTCCTTGTCGTTAATGTGTATGTCCAAGCAGTGTTAAAATGATTACAATAACAGGTCACATATTAAATTGCGTCAGCAGTGTCAACAGTCAACCAGTGTAACTGCGCTGTAACTCCCAAGTAACTTGTGTAATAACTGTGCAACTGTACGCTGTTCTGAATTACCGTTCTAAAGCGTGTGGAAAATGAATGTGTAATTACCATATAACTAAAGCAGGATCCAAAAGCAACTGTAGCCTTTCATGTAGTTGCAACAATGCGTACTTACATTGATTACAGTAACCTAATACTTAAGTAATTACAGCACACTTGGCGTGTCCAAGTATGGCATCCACTTAATAAGAAAATTGACCAATTATGAAGTCAAGAAGAGCCGTTGACAATGCGCTCACCTCTGTGCTTGACCGTTAATCAATAATCAACTCTTAATGCAGGTTACAGGCCAGTGAGGTCAGACTAACAGACTTGAGTCAAATGAATGGCTAAAGTAATCAGTGTGATTCTCTTTAACCTCTTGAGACAGTTTTGTCTTCGCTTTGACATTTAGTGAGATTCAGTGAGTCTTTGTGTTATGAACCAATAGTAGCAACTACTTTGAGAAAGAGACTCAAAAAACGGTTACTGTACTACTGCTTGTCATACTTTTTTACTGCGGAGAAAGAACAAAATAAATGTTTTTTATTCTAATTTATGTATGGCCTGAATATCTGTGTGTGTGTGTGTGTGTAATCCAAAGCAGTCCAAATGTACCCATGTGAGTGGATCTGTGTAACTGGGCTGGGATCCAGTAAACTGACACAGAAGTGAACAATACTTCACTGAGAATCCCTTTATTAACATTTGAGGCCAGGGGGTAAAGAGAAGGACTGACAGAGGAGAGAGCACCTACACTCAGGCCATTGCGGTCTCTGCCTCAGCGCAGCCAGGAAGGCTCCTCGGACACAGCGATGTCAGCGCGGCGTCTTGTTTTCCTCATCCGGCTCTTGGCACGCTCGCCTCACACGAGCCTCGCTCCACTGTAAGAGCTGGAACCGGGCGGGCAGGAGCCGGAGCCAAAGCTGGCTGAAGCGGCGCAGTGTGATGGCTTTTCCATTGCATTAACTGCAACCGGAGCCGCAGCGCGCGAGCCGCGGCAGAACGCTGGCGCCTGCCCAGATCCGGGCTGCCGCCTGGCCTTCGTCTGCAGCCCGGGGCGGAGGCTCTCCTGAAAACTCTACGGTTCGCGTGTTACTTCTCAGCACCTCTGGCTGTCCGCTGCGCCGGCCATGGAGCTGTGCTGCTTGCACCCCTTCATGTTCACCTCAGTTTGTTTTAGTTCTAATGCTAATGGAAGCAGTATAGTTTCGTAGTTTGCCGACACAGCTCCTGCAGAGTGCTTGTGAACAGGCCGGCAACAGTAACACCAGAGGGCTGAACTGACATGGAGCGGCAGGATGGAAATGGTGGTGGAACGCCACATGGGCTCTGACTGAGGGAGCCATTTTGGCTCAAGGCCCTCAAAGAAAAAGGGGTCAGGCCGCATCAGACACTACCATTCTACCACACTGCCATTCTAACACAAGCACGCCAACGTGTTCTGAGGGAAGTGACTCATATACACACTTACTGATGTAAGGCTTGCTCCAAAGTTACATTATTATCATCCAGGGTCCCAAACTCCACCCCCCCCCCCACCTCACTCTGAGGCATTGTACACCCTCCTGTGTGTATTCAGATCAAAAATGGTTTTTCAAACCCTTTTGCTTAACTATATGGTTTTAAACACAAGTTTTAATATTAAAGGTCAGTTTTTTAACCCCGCTGAATTGGAAGTAAACACGTGTTTGAAGAAGCGCACAGGTGAAGGCGCAAGCATGTAAAGAACAATGAACGGCACACTCACTTAAGTATAACATCAGTAAAGTATAGCTTCAGTGACCACCGAGGTGATTACTGCATGGAGTGAGAACAAGGTGTGGCTACCATATTTATTGTTAAAATGTAAACTGCAATAATGTATTTGCATGCTAAACTGACCTGAAGGGTTTGACCTCCAGCAGTGCTGCAAGTATCAATGTCCATAATAAAGTCAACTCTTGGGATGACTGTTTCCTGGGGTGAATATGGGATTACTTTGGACAGGTAGGGAATGCAGTGTCCACTGGCACATAAAGTTGTGTACCAACACAGGGGTGTAGCGAAGACTTCTACTTAGTACAGTACTAGACCTGAAAGTGGCGAGAGTGTACGGAGCCTCACACACAAACCTCCATTTTGTAATCCGTTACATAAAAACACACATAAAAAAATAATCTCTCTATTAAAACTGACTACGATTGTATTTACAAAAACATGATTGCTAATCTCTTCAATCATCAAATGTTAGTGTGACAACACAGACCTGAAAAAACAGACATACACACATAGAAATACTGTGCTGTACTACCTATGGTCCCATACCGTGTGCTAAATTCCATAGTGTTTGTGATAAAAGAACAGGAGGGTGTGAGTATTCAGACGGTGAAACTCTATGTGACCATGCGGTGTGCTATCATTATTCTCTAGACTACTTTAGTATTCTGCACTGAAGCATGCACCTGTACAGAGTGGAACAAATATGGCCTGTTGCTTTCGTTATTGCGTGGAGGCGGTGATTACTCCATTTGGATCAGAAGTCAAATCACCTTTTTTCTCTCCATCTCTCAGTTAGCTGCTCTAGGACTGGATGTAGGGCACTTCATTAACCCAGATGATGCCGGAGGACTGGAAGCTTTCCGGTGTTCTGGGCTGCTTTCCCCCGACTGGCCAGTAGGGGGCGTTTTTCAGTTCCCGCTGGGCAGCAGGGAGGGCGGCATGGGGAGCTGCCGACGCCTCATCTCCTGCTGGAGCTGATCCTTCAGGGTGGACACCTGACAGACAGACGTTCACACAGCCAGATGGGAGGATAGGGTCAGTTACAGTGTGGTTCAGGGTTCCAGTATCTGTTCAGGCCTCAGAGACGCTCCACACATCAGCTCAGTGCAGCGCAGTCCCCTCAGAAATTCATTCCAGACCAGACCAGCCGAGCCAAGATGAGCCGAGACCGCTCAGCCCCTACCTGCTCCTCCAGGCCCTTGACGCGGTGCCGGTGCGCCCTCTCCCTGGCCGCCAGCGTGCGCTCCGCCTCCCTCTGTGCCGCCCTCAGCCTCTCCGCCTCCCGCTGCGCCTCCTCCCTCTGCCGGGCGGAGCCCTCGCTCATGCTGTGGGACTGCTCCATCTCGGCCAGCTGCGTCTGCTCCCGCAGCGGGGGGAAGAGAGAGAGACAGACACACCCCCACGGTCACGTTCGCAGCGCTGAAAACGGGCCGCGGTCGGGCCTCACTGGATCTGCGGCGGTGACGAACAGAAGAGGGAGCGCGCAAAATGTGGCATGTCCGCACAGTGGCAATTTAAGGGCTGAGCTACGCGGGCTGCCAGCGGTGCATTGTATTTTCCTCAAGCCCACCGGGCTTTTGAATATTTAATATTCCTTGCTTCCACAGATACAAATTGGACACAGATGTTGATACTGATTTTACTTGGGGTGGCCATAAATTGATCTCACAAAAATCTGCCAGAAGAGCACACGCTACCCTAACTAGCCCCCAATAACGCCAGTTTATAAGGATCCAAACCTGCTAACCAACCCTACAAAGAAGGAACTACCCTTACATAATGCTAAGGGAACATACACTACCCCAGTCTAGCTAGACTTATTCACACACTCCCCCAGCAATGGAGTCTCAAGACCAGGGCTCGGCCACAGATTCAAGGCCAGTCACCTGTGGACTTTTTCTCTGTCGGGAAAAATGCATGTAGTCTTGGTCGGATTTGCTCCTAGAAAATTAATTTGCTGTTGGATTTGGTCTTGGTCTCATATGTTGTGTTACTTGTACACAATATACATAAAGGAGTCTGGTTCTCCATAGCAGGTTTGGGCTGTGTTTCTGCAGCGTGACCACAACTTGACCATGACCATAAGGACGACACTACTAAGGCCCATTAAGTAGGCTGGAAAAAACATGCCCCAAACACTATAACACGCCCCCTTGTGATATTTTTAATCACAGTGCAAAAACACAGCCTTGGTCTTAGAGATGGTGGTCTTGACTCCATCGCTGCCCCTCCCCTCTTAAAATGAGACCCTCCCACTCACCAGACAGAAAGATATCTTCTTCCTCACGGCCACCAACTCGTCCTTTCGCACAGATGGCCAATGGAAACACAGAAACCTCCACCATTAACACTGCACAATTTGCTGAGCTCATTCTAGAATCTAGACCATTTATTTTCCAACGGTGGTTTATAAATACTCCCTAAAGACTCCATCTCAATTTAAATCTAAGCCACAAAACTTGCAGGGCATTATGGGCCTATTCACTGACTGGGAAAATCACTTTGAGCCCAGCCTTTTTCTAATGACTTAAAGCAGGACGTGAACCTAGATTCAGTGACAATGTAGTGCAGTCGTGTGAACAGAGAGCGTACTTGAGTGAAATGAGTTTTCACACCGCATCTCTTTGAGAGGCTCTGTCAGGAGCTAACACACGTTTACTTAGATCGCTTTTGTGAGTGTCAGAGTAGATTCCTCACAGGAAGACTCTCTGCTCTTCCGCCTTTGATCCTTCCCTGGGAAAATGTGAAGACAACAACAGCTGCAAAAACACCCTTTGAGAGAAGGAAGGTGTCGAGCCAGTCTGTAGTCTTGGCTGGCCTGTCTCTCACGGCCCAACTGGCACTCTTTCCACTATTAGAACCAGAATGAGAACCAAAAACCTGGAAAGCTACCTCTGTGCCTGATACCACAGTATTTCCTTTCCAGGCCTGCTCACGCCCACCACCAGCCTCAGCCACTCACAGGAAACGGAGAGGTGTCAATTTACTTTAACAAGGCAGTGGGTAATCTACGTCGTCACAAAGCAGAACGGTAACTAGTTATTCTTGGAGAGACGTTTGCTCTTAGGTTGCCAACAGTAGGAAATATTTATTTTTGATCTTCGTCGAGATAAACCATCGAAAATATGTGCTCCTAGCTTGTAGCCATTGGTTATAAAGCCATCTGGTTGTAAAGACCATTGCTTACAACAGACAGTACAGTCCGACCACCCAGAAAAGCACCTGGAAGCGTTCTTCCTGGCGCATATTCTGACCATGTAAAGTGGATACTGCTTGTCCTTCCAGGTCTTTTCATCACTTGTGTCCTGTCCCCGTGCCCCCCCTCGCTGCCCCCCCCCCGCTGTCCCCCCTCACTGTCCCCCTGCCAGCCCGTCCGCACCTGCAGCAGGGAGATCTGTCTCTGTGCGTCTTGCAGCTCCTGTTCGGTGGTGGTGAGGGAGCGATCCAAGCGGCCCTTCTCCGCCGAAAGGCGCATGGAGCTCTCCTCCGTCTTCAGCTTCTGACGCTCCACCTGAAGGAGGGGAGAGAGAGAGGGGGAGAGAAGGAATCAGGGAAAGAGTACGAGCAAGAGAGAGCACTATGATGGAGGCTGCTCCCGAGCCCCAACATGGCCAAACTGACCAGGGTTTTCGATTTTTCCTTGATTTTACCATAAATACGTGAAAACAGCGAAATGTAAGGTTGGTGTCCGTCTGAATCTTTCCAAACACCTAATTTCATATAACAGTTTTTCAAAAGTTAAAAAATTCAGAGACAGAAGAATAAGGAGTAAGAATCATCTTCATCACAGCTCTGTCACTCCCCCCCCACCCCCCCCTTGCCCCCGCCCCCGCCGCCGCCCCCAGGCCTCTGCCCCACCTTGTCCAGCGTGTTCCTCAGGGCGTTCTTGTCTTTCTCCAGCCGCACGGCCTGCCTCTCCGCGTCCCTCTTCTCCGCCTCCAGCTGGGCCACGGCCCGCTGCAGGGCGCGCAGACGCTCCTCGCTGGCCACGCGCTCTGACTGCGCCGCCTGGGCGCCGCGCTGGGCCTCGACAAGGCTGGCCACCCGCTGCCGCAGGGCCTGAGGGGGGGCGCGCAGGTTAGCAATGTAGCGCTATTGCTATTAGCCGTACCGTTAGTGTTTTCAACCATTACCAGTATACCTATTTGGAGTTACCATATTTACATTTATGGTTAGTTATTTTGCAGACGCTCTCTTCCTTTGTAAGGATTTACAAAGAAAGAAAATGAAGTACATAGTACATCTGATAAAGCTGAGCTGCATGAAAGATGGTAAGCACAGAACACAACTGACAACACTGGACCATGAGTCAGCCCCTAACAGTGCTGTAACTAGCGCGCGCGTGCTTTGACTGCAATTATGGACTGTACTGTATAAACTATACTGCATTAGTACTAATTAGTGTTAGTGAGATTCCAGGAGCCGTAAAGCGGTTCCTCTCGTACCTCCTGCGTATGGGCCAGCTCGGTCTCCAGCTCCCCCTTGCGGAGTTCGCTCTGGGCGAGTTCAGCCTGCAGCGTCTGCACGCGCTCAGTGAGGGCCGCTATGCTGCGCTTCCCCTCCGAGAGGGAGGCCCTCGCCCCGTCCACGCGCTCCTGAACCAGCGAGAGACCCTGCTGTCAGTCACACGGCCACTCCGGACGCACAGCTCGACAGTGTAACGCGATGAAGGACATACTGCGCTCAATCCCACACTGTACTGAATATACAGCTCCCCTTTGTGAGTTTGGATATACAGCATGACATTATGAGTTTTAATACAATAAACAGTTCTGGACTGTTAGTTTTAAAATACTGTACAGTTCCACACTGACACCACATATTCAGCACCACAGTGTGATAATATGGGATATTTAGTATAGTCCAATGCTGTGATACTGAACATACAATTAAACACTGTGAGTCTGGATGCACAATTCCACACTGTGATATTGGATATACAGATAAAAATTTTGGAAATACAGTTCCACACTGTGATTTTAGACATACAGTTCCATGCTGTGGGTTGTTTATTTCACGCTGTGTATGTATTCTGCTACACAGTGATTTTGAATATACAGTTCAAAACTGCAAGCCTGGACATTTAGTTCCATACCGTGATTTTTGCATTTCTCCAAACTGTGACGAGGTCACAGACGTGAGACATAAGACACAGGCCCCTCCCTCCACAAACCTGCAGCAGCCTGCGGTCCTGCTCCGCCGCGCCCAGAGTCTTCTGCAGTGCCGTCAGGCGCCCCTGGGTGGCGCTGTGGGCGGCGGTGGCCTCTTGCAGGCTCTGCGTAAGGCTGTGGGTCTTCTCCTTCAGCGCCGCCTCTCCCTCCTGCGCCCTGGCGAGAGCCTGGCTGAGCCTGTCCACCTCCCTCTGGAGGGCGGCCACCCGCCCCTCCCCCTCGGACACCTTCACACAGGGACAGGCCCGGTCACAGTCAGACAGCGTGAAGCCGGTTGTGTATGCGCAGTGCGCTGTGGTCTACTGTGCATTTGTACAACATTAACCCCACAGCCCCGGGTACCTGTTTGAGCAGGGCTTCGACGCGCTCCTGGGAGGCCTGGCTCTCGGCCTCCCGGTCGCCCAGGCTCAGCTTCAGCCTCTGCAGCTCCCCCTCCTGGCTGCGCCGCGCCAGCTCCAGCCGGGTACCCCTGGCCTCCGCCGCCTCCAGGGCCTCCCGCAGCCTCCTGCGCTCCGCCTCCAGCCGCGCCTCCCCGGCCTTCATCTTACTGAGCTGCTCCTGCAGAGAGGGGAGGGGCCCGGGCAGGGAGAGCTGGCGTCACGTGACCAGGCCAAACCAATGGCAGCAGGCGTGAGGCGTGTTCATCTTTAAGAATGCCTCCCATCTACTGCCACTGAATCAGTACTACTTATCTCTGACTCCAACAAGGATGGCAATTTGAATAATTAAGTGGCAAGTAATCCTAAAGCTTTCTCTTAAATGTTTCATACTACAGCTTTCTGGTGTTACAAAATTCAAATTACAAAATGGAGCTAAATTTAGTTAAATCGATTTAAATTACTGAGAATAAACTTTTAGGGCAGGTTGAGTGCAATGAACAGTAACGTTTAGAACACAGACCTCACAAAAGCTGTGATGTATCATGAGCATTTAATGTAATTTAAATCGATATATGCCATCCTTGTTAATTATACAATCTCACGTTGTAGCTTTCGCAAGCACACAAACTTCAGACAATCTGCGGTGTTTCGCGAGCATAATCATTTATTCTAATTACGCGATTGGTGTCGATTATTCTGTGAATTATTTGTTTTATGTTAATCAAGGAGGATAAATGGGAACAGGTTGAAAGTAATGATGGATTTAAAGGTAGTGTTTCCGCTTCCCCCGTTTCCAGCTCACCCGGTGCCACTGTTCTGTAGTGCTTTTGAACCAAGGTCTTTACCTCAGTTGCCCCAGTCAAAATTCAGCTGTATAATGGGCCAGCGTGCTTGATTGTGAGCACTGTTAAGCTACTCTTTATGAGGCCATCTGTTAGGGAGATATGTTATTTATACCACCCGTATATATGTCACGGATGGAAAAAACCCTTTACACTCAAGTCATTCACACTTTAAATGGCAAATATTACAGAAAACTGCAGAAGTCTGCCAAAAGGGTTTTAGAAGATGATCTCATTTTTTATGATAAGGAGTACAGTGACATTCTGTGACATTTTAAAATGACCTTGAAATGAGAGAATAAAAATAATGGGAGTGTACATGAAAGACTGAGAGGAAGCGATGTAACTCGCGCCGCCGCCTGAAGGGCCAAATTAAACGGTAGTAAAGGGAGCGTTAGAATAATACGCAGCCCATGACCGGGCATTCCGGTAAGCGGCTCGCTGTATGGTAGCTGAATGGCTCTTCCATATGTGCCTGTGTCAGACTCCGCTGGCACGTCCAGCCGCTCCACAAACAGAGCCGCTTGGAGACCAGACATAAACATGGAGACAGCTACACACTGCACGGCTGGCAGCCTCCTCTCCCCTTTCCTCTCTCTCCTTCCCTCGCTCTGTCTTTCTCTCTCTCTCTCTTTCTCTCTCTCTCTCTCTCTCCCTCCCAGACAATCCCCTCTCTCTTTTCAGCATCCCCTCTGCAGCCCCCCGATCTGCACTTTCTCAAACTCAAATTCAGATTCTAAGAATCCTCCCTCCCTCCCTCTCCCTCCCTCCCTCTCTCTCTCTCTCCCTCTCTCTCTCTTTTTCTCCTCCGCCTCCTGCATTCTTCTCCCGCTCCCTCTTTCTCTCTCTCCCGCCCGAGCTGCAAATGAAAAGTGTCTTTAATGCCTTCCCAAAATTAGAATGGCGGTTCCTTTTTTTTCCGCCAAATGGATTGAGCAGAGGCTAGGCCCCCCGAGTCTGGCGGGACCCTGCAGGGTTGGCCGTGGCGTCGGCCCGCGCCGGCAAGCGCACGGTTCTCTCTGACCCCCTTTCAATAATAATCAGCCGAGATGAGGAATCGAACATTTATACACCCCCCTCCATCTCCCAACACTCAGCATATGGCAGACTTGGCAGCCATCACTCAGTACAGTGTCTGTCCCAGCCAGCTGGAACTCAGCCAGGGTAGAGAGAGAGAGAGGGAGAGAAAGAGAAAGAAAAAGCGGGAGAGAGGGGGGGTAGAAGAGTAGAGTGCTCCTTAGCATTGTTGCTTGTGAGAGACCAGCTCAGGCTTTTTTGAGACGAAGGCCAAAATTGAGAATTTGAAAGCGTTACCTTAATAAAGTGGTGGAAGTCAGTGTTTTCTCCCTGTGTGAGTGCACGTCTGTGTATGTTAGCAGTAGGTTTGTTTCTGTGTGGATATGTTTCAGTGCATACGTTATAATTTAACGTGTGTGCCCGAATGTGCTAGGGTGTGTTATATGTCTGAATGTATGTACTTTGTAGCAGGACTGTGTGTCAGTGCTCATTACCTATGAGCGGGCGTGCTGGTGCGTAACTGTGTGAGCGTTGTGTCGCCCGTCGCGTTTGTTACCTGTGCGTGCCGCCTCTCGGCCTCGGCGCTCTGCGCGGCCCTCTCCAGCTCCTTGGCCCGGTCGGCGAGCGCCCTCCTCTCCCTCTCCCCCCGCCGGGCGGCCTCCTCCTGCTGCTGCAGCATGGCCTGCACCGCGCTCAGACGCCCGTCCACCCCGCGCTTCCCTGAAACCGCAACCGCAACGGCGTTAGCGACCGCAGCGCTGTCAGCGACCGCAGTGCTGCTATCAGCGACCGCAGTGCTGCTATCAGCGACCGCAGTGCCATCAGTGACCGCAGAGCAGTCAGCGACCGCAGCGCTGTCAGCGACCGCATCGCCGCCATCAGCGACCGCAGCGCTGTCAGCGACCACAATGCCGCCGTCAGCAACCACAAGCACCCGCTGTGGGTACACTCATTCACAGTACATTTACATCTGACCCCCTGAGCAACTCGCAAACCATACAAAGCAACCATACAAAGCTGCATTCAGTAAAGTTTCATGATCAATGGTACATACAGACCACAACTGACCACATCCGGACACACTGCATGTTAATCCATCACACAATGTGTTAACCAGCATGAATACAGAAGTGCTAATAAATGTGTGGAAAAAAGTGCGGAAATAGATTTCAACAGGTGCAAAGACCGGAGTCTCCACAAAAGCGTGTCCGGAGAGCTCGGAAAACGCGTTGCACAGCTGTGAGGTGGTGAGAATCTGTTACCAATCTGCTCTGCTGCGGGACTCCATTATGTTTTCTACGGTACGGGTACTGTAGCTGTGGTGCTTGCAGATTGATTGTGGATGTAGTGAAAAATGTAGTTAGATGGAAACTTTTAACGTCCTGTACACTCCCTCCGCAGAGAAAATCATATTAGACTTACAACATTAAAGTGCTGTTGTAAACACATAAACATGATTATTTATGTGGCATACGTCAATTCAAAAAAGTTCTGAATAAAAGTAAAAAACTAAATAAAATACAAATACAGCGTTCAGTGTGTCTATGCTTTAAAAATGTCAAATGGCAGTTGTAGCTGTAGTTAACTGCAGTGGCAGTTCAGTGTAATTGTACTTCATTACGGCCGTGAAATGAGTGTGCGGTGTGGGGTTGGGCGTGGCCTGAGGCGAGGCGAGGCTCACCCTCCTGGCAGTCCGTCAGAGCACTGCTGAGCTGGGCGAGGCGGCTGTGGGCGGAGTCCCTCTCCCCGCGGACCTCCTCCAGCTCCCTCTGCACCGCCCCCAGCTGGCCCCGCGCCTCGTCCTGAACGACAGAGCAGAGGCTCAGACACGCCTCCTCCCTCCCGCCCTTTTCCCTCCCGCCGTTTCCCCCGCTCTGCTCGGAATGCGACCGTGTTTGCGGGGGACCCGGGCCAGTGGCGGTAAACACGGCCAATCTCATAAACATAACGCTACACAGCAGCAGCTGACGCGTCAGTGAAATAACTGGTCTGATATTAATATGCACAAATGACACTTTACAGTCAGAATAAAAATGATTTTTTAAAGGGACATTAACACTCTCTTAAGCACACATCTTTGCCAAGCATTATGGGTGGAGCTGAATACTAGCTCTCACTGTTTTTGCATCTAAGCGGCTGTGTTCACTAACAGCTGGACTCCCTCTTGTTATACAGTATGCCTGCGCATATGTATTTCAGGCAGCGATAACTGTCTGTACGGACACATCCCACCATCTTGCCTTCCTTCTGTTTCTATATCCCCACTGGAGACCGCTGTCCCTGACTAATGCAGGTTCCATGATCTCTTAATCACTATACTTACACTTATTTGATTACCAGATGAGCTTTGTTCAGGGTGACCTACGCAACTTATGCGCTACATATGCAGCCATTTATGCAGTAGATATTTACTGGACCAATGCGGGTTTAGCATCTTCCTCAAGGGTACAACATCAGTGGCCCCACATATGTATAAAACCCGGTTATGAGCCTAGTTCCTTTACCCGAGCACTGCGCTTCCACCGGTGATAAATTCATGCTTCGCACAGTGCTTTATATTCGGTGCATGTTTACGATACACAGACGTTTGGTCAGAGACCGTTATACTGTCTCCTGAAAAAGAGCCAGGTCTTCCTTGAAAATATATAACGCTATCTAAATGGGACCACCTGGCTAAACAAAAGGTGAAGGAGAAACAAAGCGAGAGTCTCTCCCTCTCTCCTTCCGACCGCGGTCTCTCACCCTGTCCCTCTGCGTGTCTCTCAGCTCCTGCAGGAAGTCCCTGAGGCCACAGCGCAGGGTCTCCGGGTCCAGCTCCGGCAGGGGGAGGGGGAGGGGCGTGTCGCCCCTGTCGGGGGAGATGGGCCGCGAACCTGCGCCCTTCTCCAGGGTCCCGCTGCTCCCCTGCTCGTCCCACCCTGGAGGGGAGAGGCGAGCGCGCGTTCACCGTCCTGCCTGGGGGCGCTACGAAACCCTCCGCTCCTATTACCCTGCTCCACGTGTGCCTGAGTTTCCCATCAGGAATGCTGTCTGCTTACACCTTGTTTCACACATCTCAAAGTATGACAAATTCGATGGCTCTATTTATATTGAGGAGGAAACAGCAAATATAAGCAGAGTGAGACCCCTGGTGGTGAACTGCTGTAAGAGCAGTAACTGTGTACGTACATGAGGAGGGCTGTTAACGAGAATTGTTATTTTGATTCTGTGATTTCTGCTGTTATTTTCAATTCTTGTATTATTTATTATTATCACATCATTTATATCCTGTATAATGATCATGTATAACTAAACGGACAGAAATAATTTATGGTCTTCATCTACGATGATTAAATCCAAATTTAATCTAGATTTAACAAAAAAGAATACAAATATATAACTGATATTTATCTTCTGCTCTACAGTGATCAAATCTAATGATAAAATGATGGGAACAAACAATTGAAACACAGTCAGAAACCAAACGAGAGCAGACAAGCGTGCAGTGCGTTTCGGGGCTCACCCTTCGCGGGGGAGATGGAGCGGCGCATGGGGGACATGCTGCGTGGCCGGGAGAGGGGTGCGGGGCCCGGGGAGGTCCCCGCGGGGCTCCGGCCCCTGCCCCCGCCGCCCCTCCCGCCGGCGCCGATGCCCAGGGTGCGCGTGAGCGCCGACTGCAGGCTGCCGAGCCGGAACTCCAGCTCGCGCCGCTGCGCCTCAGCCCGCGCGAGCTCGGCCTCGGTGGCGGCCAGCCGGCCCTGCGCCTCGCTCAGCTGCAGCCCGGCCTGCGCCGCCGCCTCCTGCGCCGCCTGCGCCCGCAGCGCCAGGTTGCGCGCCTCGTCCTGCAGCTTCTTCTCGCAGCCGCGCGCCTCCTGCAGCTGCGCCGCCAGGTCCCGCTCACAGCCGCGCCAGCCCGACTCCGACTCCGACAGCCGCCGCTGCAGGGACGACAGCTGCGGGGGGGGGGGGGCGGGGGAAACACAGGTCAGTCCTCTCGACACGGCTTCCACAGTTTAGGCTGTGTCCTTCATTCACATTATCAACTATGCTTCATTTCCAGGCTGAAAACTACATGCTGACACAGGCAAAACTAAAAAAGAGCCAAATCTGGCATTGCCGCTACCAGCAATTCAGGACTCATCATTACAATTACCTTCTGATTCCTTTGCATATTCATTTCTACACATCTGTGTTTTTGTGCTGGTTGTAAAGAACTCGTAATGAACGTAATGCTGGAGATGCACAATGTTAAGTTACGCTAATATAGCATTTATTTATCTATCTATATAAGATAAATACACAGATAGTTACATAGATGACAGAGATAGCTACATAGAGTTACACAGATGTAGATACAAATATAATTATTATTATCATTATTGTGAGCTTCCCCTGCCCCCATTACCCCATTCCCTCCACTTCACTTCCCCTCCGTCCCTCTGACACCCCCCCAGCTCCCCCCCTCCTTACCTCTTTCTTGGCGCTGCTCTTCGCCGCCTCCGCCTCGGCCAGCCTCTGCTTGAGCGCAAACACCTCCCTGGCCCTCTCCTCCTCCCGCTGCTCCTCCAGGGAGATGCGGGCCTGCAGCTCGGCCACCTCCCTCCCCTTCTGCTCCTTCTCGCCGTCCAGCACCTTCACCTGGCGGCCGTGCCGGGGGAGGAGAAAGGTGCAGACACGTGTTAAAGAGGGACGCGGATAATGGTGTGCCTTTGGGTGCGTGTTTAAGAGTCTAGGATTAAGAGTCTGTTTGTCATTAAACACAGTAACACTATTTACTTGACAGATGCCCTCACCCAGAGTGACTTGCATACAGAAGCTTACATATCTTCCCTGCACATAGCTGGATATATACTGATGCAATTCATGTTATGTACCTTTCTTGTGGGTTTGACCACAGTGCTCCATCTGGGAATCAAACCTTTAACCTCTGAGTCACTAGCCCTTACTGATAAACCGCACCACTGCTGTTTCTGTTGTAAGTTTCCAAAGTCACTCACATAGGAAGGTTCTTGTGGAAGCTCACATGACCTGCCTGGCATCTCGTTCTCTCCTGCCTCACCTGTCTGCGCAGCTCCTGCAGCTCCCTGCGAGCCTCCAGCCGTGACCTCTCCACCTCCCGCAGGCAGCTGCGCAGCTCCGCCACCTCCCTCTGCGCAGACGCCAGGCTCTCCTCCAGCACCGCCAGCTTCTGCTCCTTCTCCTCACACTGGCGCTTTGCACTGAAGGAGGGAGGGAGGGAGAGGGAGAGGGAGAGAGAGAGGGAGGGGGAGAGAGGGGGAGAGAGAGAGGGAGAGAGAGGGGGAGAGAGCGAGAGAGTGAGAGAGGGCGAGAGAGAGAGAGAGAGAGAGAGAGAGGGGGAGAGAGAGAGAGGGAGAGGGAGAGAGAGAGAGAGTGAGAGAGGGCGAGAGAGAGAGAGAGAGAGAGAGGGGGAGGGAGAGAGAGAGAGAGAGAGAGGGAGGGAGAGAGAGAGAGAGAGAGAGAGGGGGAGAGAGAGAAGGAGAGAGAGAGAGAGTGAGAGGGCGAGAGAGAGAGAGAGAGAGAGAGAGAGAGGGGGAGAGAGAGAGGGAGAGAGAGAGAGAGAGAGAGAGTGCATCACTGCTGTGCCGCTGGAGAGAGAGTTACACATGGCCACATGCTCATGTTTGCCTAAAGCCTTCAAATGGCTCCCGCTATTTTTGTGTACACCATTGCCTGAACCCTTCCTCTGTTCCTTAAGCATTCCGTCATTTCTTAACCATTTCCTTAACAAGTTCACCATTCCTGAACAATTTCATTAACCCCTCCACCAATCTGTTATCATTTTCTTACAGTGCCTAACAAAAGTATTCAGACCCTTGATCAATTCTCACATTATACTGATTTACAAATTAATCATTCAGTGTGACATTTTATTTAACAACACTGGAACTCAAAACTAATTACTTACAGTGACACTGGTTTTATGTTTAAAAATATTTATAAGAAAATTAAAAAACTGAAATATGCTGCTTCCATAAGTATTCAACCCTCAGAAATAAGTATTTTGCAGAGCTACCTTTTGCTG